>NC_064303.1:87902825-88202825 GCF_023373825.1 Bactrocera dorsalis
ATAAATTGCCTTATTCTGCGGGCACAATACCTTGGATGTTGATCGACATTTTGGCTGAATCGCCGCTTTGCGCTTGTGGAAAACTATGCTTCGACACTACAATTTATGAACGAGCTGTGATGGCTACGCTAGATAACGTAAAGACATTAGTTAGCAGTAGAGAACACTTAATTTATGCTGATATAGTGCTGTGTGGAATGAGTTGCGGAGGACGAAAACAAATGCTTTTTTATGAGCAACCTTAACAGAGAACAGAGGAGTATAGTATTTAAATCTCATTATTGCTGTTTATGTATAGTTTTCGCTTCAATCAATTGCAGCATTTATATAACAATTTCTAATTTATTTGAAAAATATTATTTTTATTTTCAAAAATAATAAAAATTCACTTACAAATCAGATGTAGCATCTCAAATAAATGTTTATTATTCAAACATCCATTCTTCTGACAGCTGTAACCTTAAAAAAATATGTGATGCGTTTGACAGAAGAAAATGCCAAACATAGTGATGCGTGTTCAAGTCGCCTAGTTTCAAACAGTTCTTACCACGAAGCATCCTAAACTAGCCGAACTAACAGTCCTTGGCCGGACAAAATCCGAGTCAATTGCGGTGACATAGAACCGCCTACTGTGGGAATGGCAGCTAGCGTCATAATTGACCAGGTAGCTCGAAACCTAAATCAACAATTCCCAGGACAGCCGGTTCTACGCAGCGAAATTGACTGGGATTTCATCCATCCAAGGGCCGTTTTTTCGCCGATCTAACCCTGTTTGGATCGGCGAGTACTAATTTGTGTTTGTCGTCATTGGAGCAATGCCTTGCAGCAGGGTAGCTCCGTATCCTCCTGACTCGTGCTGGCATTGAGTCCAACCAGGTCCCGGAGGAATTTTTCTGCTGCGTAAGCGCAAAAAGGCTCCATCCAAACTCCACCTCGGTCAGGTGTAATACATGTAATGGACTCACAGGGAGTGGACCACGCGTTATGTGGCTCCATGTTGTCTACGCAATACTGCGACACAAGCCTCTACGGCTGTGCAATCTGCACATAGTTCGGCCAGTCAACCCGAGTGGCAACAGAGGACCTCCACGGTCCCCAGGTGTTCAAACAGGCAACATAGCTCTCACTCTCATTCCGCTCCATACCTCGTGCGAGAACCAACCAGCAACTCTTGGTTCCTCGAACAGTCTGTTCCGTGTGTCAGACCGTCATACGTCGGAATGTTACATCAGTAAAGTGCAATTCCTGCACTGGCTGGTGTCACTTCCCGGCGTGTTGCGGCCTGCCCACCACACGTGAGTGGAGTGAATCGGACGTTGTCCCATGCTGCAGGAGTCTGCCCCCGCAATTCACAACAGTGGCGTCGCCAACCAACTCAACCCTCCTCCTTTGGTCTGACCCCGTCGAAACAGCACGTTTCTTGGGCCTCCCGTTAGATGACCTCGACGACAACGCAAATGACCCTTACAATCCTAACGGGGATTAGATAACTGTTAAAACAACAACAACAACTACTTATCCGACCAAATGAAAATAAAGCGTTTTTGGTTGCTGTCACATCAGCAGATGCAGTAAACAATCTTTGGCACGACTAGACAAAATAATAAGCCGATATTTAGATGCCCACCAATTTTAAATAGCAAAGGTCATTAGTGCAGGACCACTGCAGACAAAGACGAGGTGTTGGCTACATTCCTCCAAAACACGTTTACTCCTAACGAGTTAAGTTACGGATCTAGCAATGCGGCAGTCAGGACTTTTTTGAATGTTGCTGGTCAAATGGAATTTCCGATTGCTAAAATAGAGGCAGCAAAAGTGCAGGAGGAGATCAAAGCATCGGCAAACAAAAAATCACCAGTTTATGACAGAATTAATGCGTTTGCACCTAAAGCACCTTCCGAAAACGTAAACGAAACGTAATCAGGATGGATAGTCAATTTTTTTAACGGAATACTCAGACTTTGTCATTTCTTAAATCCGGAAAACTTAAACATCTGGTTAATTTTAGTCGACTAATTAGTCTGCTGCTTTTTCATTGGGGGTGTTTTTTTACGTGGCGGGTCCCAAACCCAGCGCACAACCCTAAGTGGGGAATATTTCGCCTTCTCACTTTAGCTCGCCTTCAAACGGATGTTTTTAGGCTACCCAGAGGATACTTGGTCAAAGACCGGAAGTCGTGAGCTGCTTGAGTCATATGTAAAAGAATCGTTTCTGGCCACTCTCAAGTGAATAGCGATCAGAGAACTTTCCTCACTTGCGTAAACTTCTGCACAAGACTCCATCCTCCTTCCTTTAATCGCATAAGCGGTGTCTACGCCAGTAAAGAATTAGTCTGCTGGTAATTATCTCGAAAGAATTCGAAAGAATATTTTTACGTAAGCTTTTGCTAATGTTAGAAGACAAACAACTTATTCCGAATCATAAGTTCGGCTTCAGAAATTTTCATGGCACAATTTAACAATGTCATAGGGTAGAACTCTTTATAACTGATGCTATGGAAAATAAAAAATTCTTCATCCTTACCGTCCGTTCATAGACGTGAGGAAACTTTTCCACTTTGACTTTCTATTTTTACTGACAATCGTCCGAACGCCAGTCTTAACTTCATTCGCCTTTTACACCCCTCCCCTTCGCTATTATTCAGCTTTGCATTGCTTACATGCATGGAACCAACAACAAACGCACACAAACACTTACATATACATATGCATATACTCGTATGTATGTACATAATGTATGTATGTAGATGACTAGATATTTTTTATGGCTCTAAGCATATGGAAAATATTTTTATGAGCAGAGATTGTGGTGTGTCCTTAGAGTGGACGTTTGAATGAGATAAAAAAAACAACAACCACAACAACTATTACAGCCTGCAAGCTATTGTCAAAAAAGTTGATGTTTGCAAAACGATTTCCAGGCTCCAATATTGATCAAATGCATAGCATTATCAGACATCTTTGTTGTATATGTACATATGTATGCATATATTAAATGGGTGCTTGTGTAGGTGGTGAACTAAATAACGGAATCCTCAACCGGGTCAGTTGGCGTATATACGTATGGACATATGGACATATGTAAGTATATAAGTATGCGTTCATAAAAATTGAAGCTTCGGCAACTCTCGATTTGGTTGTTGGTAGCCTGCCGGACCAACAAGGCAACTCGCTGGCAGCTCTGTTCGACCAGTCCCTTTTGCCCAAAGATATCAAAAGTTGATTACGAAAATTTCATTTGAGCAATAAAAATAATAATACCCACACTCTTGACAAACAGACAAACAAGCATGGAAATTGAAAATGTCATTATGCACATAACGTCGTATGTTAAGTGGATCAGTGTTTAACGATACTAAGATGAATATTAGGGGTTTACATTATTAGAGTTTTCGACAGATTTTTTTATACAACAATTTCAGTTATTATCACATTATATACGTACGTGTGGAGGTATACTGTCGGCAGTTAGGCATAAGGCAGCCTTTTAAGCGTCAGACCATTGCAGTATACATATCTATTACAAGCAGAGGTCTTTGCTGCTGGAAAAGTCGCAGAGCTAGTCTTTAATACACCAGCAGAAAACTCTAGTGTTAACGTGGACAGCCAAGCAGAGCAATCAAGGCAATCGCACAACGAACAGAATTGTCTTGGAAAGCAGGGAATGTTTCCATAGCAGGAAAGCAATGAAAATATTCGTCGGGAGACATACTGAACGAGATTGTGAAGAGTGGTGTGCAGCTGTCACCTGAAAACGTGATCGACATTGGTTATCCCATGCGTTCTATATGGGATACGTAGATCATAAATACACAAGTTCCTACTGGCACTCGATTAAAAGTACGAGAAAACAGGATTGGAATACACCCTGGTCTGATGGCGGCATTCGACTCCTGAGGCTGGGATAGCGAAAATATGTACTGCAACAAATGTCAAGAGCAAGCCACCAGGGTAACAATGAAGCACCTCTTGTACACTTGTCCTCTGGATCGCTAGGGATCGATATCGGAATATGTGTATATGAGCAGACACTTACCAGACTAACCTAACAAAAGCTAATCTATATGTGCGGAATATTGGAAGTATTAAAACCATAACTTCACAAGGCCAGTAAAACTTCAGAATAGTAGGGCAATGAACTTTCGATAAAAGGATGTTCGAACTTTTATAATGTAGAACTCAGTAAAATATTTGAAAAAACTTAAGGTCTTAATGACTATTTTTTAACTATTTTAATGTTGAGCTGTTGGGTCGAATATACCGAAAACCCTTACGTCGCCTTTTCCTACTCTGTACACTTTATTCTGTGTGTAATTTAGAGGTTTGCTTTAGTCATCTTGTAACAAGGAACTAATCTATTCATATATTAGCTGTCTTCGATTCACCAAGTGTTAGAGAGTAGTTTTTCGAACGCATCATGCAACTTAGTTAGAAAAAAAAGTATTATTATTAAATCGATTAAATCAAAGAGCGCTTAAAATCAAAATTTGTCATTTACTTGCTGGGCTGAAGAAAGTGGTTCTATCACTTGAATTCGCTTGCTCTCTTGTGTCGATTTCCGAGGAAGTCAGAATTTGGAAAAAGCGCGTGGTTTCCACAATTGCGAAAGCCATAAGAGCGTTAATGGTGAGCAAACGTCTAGCTAGTAGAACCACACCAGCGGTGATTCCGGATCTCAATCCTTATCGTTATGGAGATGACAGTAAAAAGATCTATTTTAGTCCTGCTCTCATCAGCGCATGGTAAGAACAGAATGAAAGTGCTCAGAAACAAAGAGCCATTGGAGAGAGTCTACCAATATAAGGATTCAAAGGCTTATTGGGCAGTAAAAGTGGATGGGTATGAAAAAAATTAAATTAAAAATGGATGGAATTGGATGCAGCATTATCGGCCTACTGAGCGTACTAATCGCAACACAATCACCTATCTTGAGACCCACCATTCATTAGTTGATAATATTCGTCCGAATAGACCACATCCAGCGCGCAGTGAAGAAAATATAGCAGCCGTGGCTGAGAGTGTACACGAAGACCGTGACGTATCGTTTCGACGTCGTTCGCAGTAACTTGGACTGACGTTTGGAACAACTTGACGCATTAAATTGATAGCGAATAAAAGACAACTTGTGCAAGAACTGAAGCCGCTCGACCTCACCAAGCGACATCGCTTCGCTCTACCGGCTCTTTAGAAGTTCCAAGAAGATCCGACGCTTTCGAACCAAATTTTGTTCAGCGATGATGCCCATTATGGCTTAATGGGGATATAACAAGCAAAATTGGCAAATTTGAGACGAAGAGCGACCTGAAGAGATTCAAGAGCTGTCATTTCATCTAGAAAAAAACAACGTTTTGCTGCGGTTTGTGGGCCGGTGGAATTATCGGTCCGTATTTCTTCAAAAATGATACCAGTGAGAATGTAACCGTCAATGGGGACCGTTATCGCGCCATAATAACCGACTATTTGATGTCTGAAATTGAAGCTCGTGTTCTCGGCGACATTTGGTTTCAATAAGACGGCGCCACTTCCCACCCGTCACATTAGTCAATGTATGTATTGGGAAAACAATTCGGTGAGCAAATAATTTTACGTTTTGGGCTGGTCGATTGGCCACCAAGAGATCTTGTTATATCACCCTTTTTCCTGTGTTTGAAGACTATGCGAACAATCCCGCTTCGATTAAGATATTGGCGCAAAACATCACGCGTTTCATTCCCTAGTTACCAGTCGAAATGCTCGAACAAGTCATCGAAAATTGGCTCAACAGATGGACCATCTGAGATGAAGCCGTGGTGAAAATTTGAAAGATAAAATTTTCAAAAAATAAATTCCAAAGAATGTTCTTTGGAATGTTAAAAGCATTCCACATTAAGTTTGAAGTTTTCTGTTAATAATCGAAATAAATCACCCTTTAGATGAATCTACGAAGCAATTCGCTTGGAACGGGATCAATACAGCAGCCATTACTTTCTTCTTCTTCTCCTTTACTGGCGTAGACACCGCTTACGCGATGATAGCCGAGTCAACAATAGCGCGCCAGTCGTTTCTTCTCTTCGCTACGTGGCGCCAATTGGATATTCCAAGCGAGGCCAGGTCCTTTTCCACTTGGTCCTTCCAACGGAGTG
Organism: Bactrocera dorsalis; assembly: GCF_023373825.1. Lineage (NCBI taxonomy): Eukaryota > Metazoa > Arthropoda > Insecta > Diptera > Tephritidae > Bactrocera > Bactrocera dorsalis. The sequence goes on from NC_064303.1 coordinate 87,908,947, forward strand.
GAGGTCTTCCTCTTCCTCTGCTTCCCGCGGCGGGTACTGCGTCGAATACTTTCAGAGCCGGAGTGTTTTCATCCATCCGGACAACATGACCTAGCCAGCGTAGCCGCTGTCTTTTAATTCGCTGAACTATGTCAATGTCGTCGTATATCTCGTACAGCTCATCGTTCCATCGAATGCGATATTCGCCGTGGCCAACGCGCAAAGGACCATAAATCTTTCGCAGAACTTTTCTCTCGAAAACTCGCAACGTCGACTCATCGGTTGTTGTCATCGTCCAAGCCTCTGCACCATATAGCAGGACGGGAATTATGAGCGTCTTATAGAGTTTGGCTTTTGTTCGTCGAGAGAGGACTTTACTTTTCAATTGCCTACTCAGTCCGAAGTAGCACCTGTTGGCAAGAGTAATCCTGCGTTGGATTTCCAGGCTGACACTGTTGGTGGTGTTAATACTGGTTCCTAAATAGACGAAATTATCTACAACTTCAAAGTTATGACTGTCAACAGTGACGTGAGTGCCAAGTCGCGAGTGCGACGACTGTTTGTTTGATGACAGGAGATATTTCGTCTTGCCCTCGTTCACTGCCAGACCCATTTGCGTTGCCTTTTTCAGTCTGGATTGCGTTCCTTGTTCAGTCTGGAGAAAGCAGAACTAACGGCGCGGGTGTTGAGACCGATGATATCAATATCATCAGCATACGCCAGCAGCTGTACACTCTTATAAAAGATTGTACCTGCGATTGGATTAAGTTCTACAGTTCGAACTATTTTTTCCAGCAGCAGATTGAAGAAGTCGCACGATAGGGAGACGCCTTGTCTGAAGCTTCGTTTGGTATCGAACGGCTCGGAGAGGTCCTTCCCGATCCTGACGGAGCTTTTCGTGTTGCTCAGCGTCAGTTTACACAGCCGTATTAATTTTGCGGGGATACCAAATTCAGACATCGCGGCATAAAGGCATTTAAGCCATTACTTTACAAATTATTAATTTTTTGTTAAATTGTGAAGTCACGACGTCAACACGAAATGAAGAGCAACGCGTCGCGATAAAATTTTGCGCCAGATTGGGCGAAACAGCTTCGGAAACGTACGCTAAAATTGTAAGAGTGTATGGTGATAGTGCTCTTTGTCCGGAAACCAAACGACAAAGTTCACAATGGTTGTCTCCGCGCGCCCCCGCCAGAAAAGAGCTCGCATGAGCAAGTCGAAGGTGAAAACGATGATTATTGCCTTTTTTGATAGCCGTGGAATCGTCACAAAACTGTGAATCAAGTCTACTATTGCCAAGTACTCCAAACATTGCAAAAACAAGTCAACAGGGTGCGCCCAGATATCGCTCGTAACTGGATCCTTCATCACGACAACGCGCCGTGCCATACCGCCCTCAGCGTGTCCCAGTATTTGACCTCTAAAGGGATCGCTGGAATCAGTCTCATTACTTAATTGTCATACTTCGTATTCTTATCTTTTTTAATAAAATTATTTACTGTAATTAACTTTTTCTGTTATTTACAATTATGATTTTTTCAAACCCTTAAGAAACTTGCTACGGCAGTGTCACTTAAAGTCACAAATGCTGATAAGAAAGCTTTCGAAATTGCAAATAGTGCAATTTGCATTGTTCATTAGAAGTCTTTCTAGAACAAATTTCCTGTAATTTTCAACCATTACTAAATGTATCAATAACAACAATTTCATATTACAACTATTGTTTGCTTAGTTTTGTTGCTGTTGTCGTTTGTCGCAATGAGTAAGTGCACTTTGCCGATTACATGCGAACATGGCACAAATTGTTATCAGGCTTTTTATTTGATTTGCACACGCGCCCAGCTGTTTATTTTATTTCCAATATAAATGAAGGGGAGGCGTGCCCCTTCCCACGCCCTTCGCAATGCATTGCGACAATCAGGCGAGGAACTAAAACAAAGCATACCAGTAAACAAGTCCTTTCCCCCTATTGACTCGGCAGTGAAAGCCAAATAAATACAATTCCTGGCTGTTTGTTGTGTGGCGGAAGATTGGCGTGCACTCAAAATCAAACTCTACGTACTTCAGTATTTGCCATTAACTTTGTTTTTGATTTGCGGTTAAAAAAAAGATTTTGCGAAATCACGGTAATTTTTCGACTGCCCGACAGTACTGTGGGGAGATTAGAGAATGATAATACCTTCGTGCCGTCGTGCCGTCGTGCCTTCATGTGGAGTGGCGGCCAACGCGCACTTCTCACAAAGTTCTGAGTTATTTACTTCATTTTGTCGTATGCCTTTTTATAACAGTCATCCGTTTCCGGCCTTTACTTTTTCTTTATGAAGTTAATGTCTTTGGCGCGAGTTTGTTTCCCGACTGTCACACGGTGTGCCACGATTTATGCCCCCACTTCATGGGGTTGATTAAAGGTGACTTTACCTTGCTTGGGGTTGCTCCGCGGGTCGACGGAATTTGCCCGGAGACGTAGGCCACATGTCAAGGTATGAAAGCCGGCGGTTGTTGGTTGGAGCTGTCAGTTAACGACGCCCGGCTGCACCAGCAGCAAGCAGCAAATATGTATGTATATACATAAAGCACTTTGCTTGCATTTTCAGCGTTTGGTGAAATTTTATGCGTTTCACTTGTGCGGCAGCCACGTCACTGATAAGCAACGCAAAGGCGCTCACAATGTCTTGTTGCCGTCTAAATGCCATTAGTAAACTTCCGCGCAGCACACCCTCATTCCTTCTTATGGCTTTTGCCTACTCCCACCCACAAAACCACGAAATGTCATAAAGTTTTGCCGGCGCACGCAAATTGTGAATAAATTCTGTTTGCCGGCATGTAAGCTGGAATTGTTCTTGTGATTGCCAGAACGCAGCTGATACATCGGTTGGCAGTGAAATTCCTGTGTTGGGGAAAGCCTGTGATTTGCTGGTACTATTAGGTGTAAGCAACCACCATTTGCTCCAACGCCCAGGTCAATGCTTGCTTGTCTTGTAAGGGCAGGACTTCTTGGCTTATAACACGAGTTTTTAATACAGTTAATATTTGTTTTATTCGCAAAGACAGGACTTTGGGGGGAAAAAGAATAATTTAAGGCAACAAAGCAGAAAAAGTTTTATGCAGTAGAAAGGAATATAATGCAAAAGATGATTAGTCGCCTTTTTTTACCAGTCAAGCCAAAAGGTTAGAAGAGCCGCTCTTAATTGTTGGGGAGTATATTTTCATTTCCTGGCTTTTCCATATTTTCAACATTGAATAACGATTAAGGAGCCATTGCTGTAATGCCAGCATTCCAATCGAATGAAGCCATCTGATATTTGACAAGTGAGCGCCGCTGCTGGTTTGAATGAATTCTAGCCGAGAGGCCCAATTTTCTACCACTGTTTGCAGAAATTGGGGTCGTACAAGGCTGGTCCAGAAAGTAATAGAACTGATTTTCTTCCGCCGCGACTGTACTTCAGGGCGTTCACGTACCAACTAGATTCGGTAGAGGGCGTTCCTAGCTATCGAACCAGCGGTGGTCAGTTGTCTCCGAGCACCCCGAGAGTCAGGACAAAATTTTTCGCGCGACGTGTTTCTCTGTGTGGTGCAAGCCGAAAATGCAGCATTCGTTAGAGTAAAGGTACGCGATTAAAATCTGTGTGAAACCAGCAAATCCAAAACGAAAATCAAAGGCACCGTCCACCATGAATTTGTTCCTCCTAGACAAACCGTCAACGCCAAGCTACACTTGGAAGTCCTCAAGAGACTCAAACGAAGGGTCAATCGGGTCCGTTAAGACATCGCAGCCGATTGGAAGTTGCTCCCGGCTCACACCGCCTTTTTTGTGAACAGCTGCCTATGGTATGACAATATTTCGAAAGCAACAATCATTTTCTACCGTAGCAAGTTGTATAGCAATATCAGGTTAAAAATGTCCAACAATCTAGCGAATGAAGCTCTAAGAATGAGCCGCAACCGAAAAAAACAAAATTCGCTGAAGGCATTTAAAATCATCCCAGCCATGGCTTATAGCAAGTTATGGAAATTTGGTTTAAAGTTTCAGTTCCGACCGATAAGTGAAATATATGGTAATTTTTTTGTTCCTCCGTTGATCAGGTCACAATTATATTATTATCTCTCAGCATATACAACATTTAATTCTAAAAAAAATATATAAGGGGTTAGGCATAGAGTCACGTTCATCGTTCATCCCGAAGGCTGGCAGGGACAGGAACTCCGATGGTGGATACTGTCCTGCACACTATCGTGCCATGGCTTGATGAAGTCATTAGGGTTAAAGATTTCGATGTTGAGACCTTCCTTGATATATAGGGAGGTTTCAATAACGTCCTGCCAGAACCCGTCGTAACTGTTCTTTGGGTTGAATTAAACCTCAAACACCTCATTTTCAGTTTTCTGAGAGGAAAATTGAGCTTTTTTACTGATGGGGCAAAGCTTGGGGGGTAGGTTGGTGGAAGAGTTTATTGTCATGAGTTCTCTATCAACTGCAGTTTCAGATTCTCTGACTATTGCAGTTTCTCACAAGCCGTGGTTGCAGCCATTAAGGCAGCAGTAGATTTACTACTCTGGAGTGCAGACTCTTTCAGAGAAGTTACCGTCCACTCAGATAGCAGAGCGGCGATACTAGCCTTGAACTCATTGACAGTGTGTTTAGAGCTAATCAAAGAGTGCTTAATCTGGTTATCAATAGCATCGAGTGGTCATAAGACTGGTATCGCAAAAAACTGTAAATCTGATGAGCTAGCAAGAAAAGGCAGCCTAGGCGGGAGCGGGTCGGCACACCCGTATCCTCTTGTGTTCTGTTACTTAATAGCTGGGCTTTGCGAAGCTTGGCCAGCACTGGGCCTTCATCGGCACAAGCGCTATCGCAAAAGCCTTTTGGCGCAAAATCGATCGTAAGTGATCTCTTTGCCCTCAGTAAGGCTAGCTTCTCTCTTGTTTTGGGACTTTTAAGGGACCACTGCCTTATTAACATCCACGCGGTAAGGCTGGGAATCCTAACAGACGCCATATGCTGGTGATGAGGTGAAGACAATTCAACACTTCCTTCTTGACTGTCCCGCGTTCGGGAGATCAAGACTTAAACACTTGGGAGCGCATATATACAGCCATCCCAGCGAGCTAGCGGGAATGAAAATTAAACACCTGTGCAAATTAGTATTGGCTACTAAGCGTGCTGCTAATTTATAAGTTTGAATACAGGAGTTCTTCTTTTCTATGACTTCACAAAGGACTACATATAGTGGTCCGCGTGCGATCTTCCATCAGCCATCTAACCTAACTAGACGTAGTCATAGTAGAGAATTGATTTTAATATTTTCTTAAAGTATAGCATCTTAATAATATTCTCTGATATTTTGAAGTAAATCCGACAAATAGTTTTCGATTATTTGATAATTAGCAAGAGTTCTGGAATATTTCGTGTGAAACTTCAAAACCGGTTTTCACTGCACAGATTTTTTTAATATGAAAAATTGATCCAAGGAATCTTTGTCAATTTCAGCTTTAATGGACAATTTTCTGTTTTTTCCCGGAAAATGTGCAAAATTTTTTTTGTATAGTTGATTTAGTTGATTTTAGATGGATTTCCTAGGATTAGTGATTTTCACTGCAAGGAGCTTCAATTGAACTGGACTAACTCAAAATTACATTATTTCGTATTCATTTTTTTTTCAAATATTTATGAAGTCAAGACAAAATCTTATTTAATGATGTTTCTACTTCGATAAAATAAAATTTTTTTTCGTGTTTCTGACCACACCTATTCCCATACAGACAACACTTATTTATTAAAATTATATATTTCTTGTTAACGCCACAAAGTAATTCTCGTTTTGAATGACTGGGCAGAGACATAGACTTTCAATTGTGTAACTGAAATTTAGTGCAATGTATACAATATACATATATAGATCATAAGTATTTATATGTATATATTTTCTGGTAGCACTTTGTCCACATTTGCACTTCTAAAATGAATTTCTCAATAAAAGCATAGGCAAGTAAAGTGATTATTGTGACTAATGTAAGTAAATTAGATGGTGAATGACATAAGAAAATCGACATAATTTCCAATTTGCTGCAAAGGATGATGTCATGCGATGCCAACATTCTCATATAAAGGTATTCAATGCTGATATTTATGACATCAAAGGAGCTGCATAGGTACACATTTAATCGAATGAAGTGCTGCCTTGCTCTAAATGAGAAACAATGCAAAGGCAGGTGTTTCATTTATATACATATGTATGTATGTATACAAGTAGGACATTGGTTAATGAAATGAAATTCACCCAGTTATGTGGAATGCTTTGAAGCGCAAATTCAATTCAACTAAAATTTCCTAAATGAAAGGCAAATAATAATTCAGAATTAATTGTGTTTATTACTTGTCTTAAATGTGTTTATATTCGACACTAAAAGACAGCTTTGAAACGTTTAGTTCGGAGAAAATTTTCTATAGTAATGTATACAACAACATCAACAGAATATATAAATTTCAGCAAATATAAAGCCTGCTTACTTTAAAAAATCTGATATTTTTATAAAAGTTTTTAATAAAAATTTTAAATAAAAATAAAAATATGTGTGCTTGGATCATGACAGGGTAAGTTTACAGAAATTTTCGTGAAATAAATAATAAATTTTTGTGAAAGATAATAATAAAAATCATAAAAACTGGGCTATTTGAATTTGTTACATACATTTTGAGGTTATATGAAAAAGATGTTAATAGAAAATTTATAGATATTTTCATTACCTATAACTTTTGCATTAAACTTTTTTCTATAGGACACAAATTTTTGCCGGAAATCGAGTTAAACCGTTTTTAAGCCTTAAAGCACGGCCCTCCACTTCCTTTTCCCGACCTCAGATTGCAGGAAAATTATCTTTCCTTTCACTTTTGTTAAGTATTTTATTCTTCCTTTGCAAACCTTTTCCAATTGGTTTCAGCCAACAATGAATTTTTGTTACTTTTTACTATTTTCAAATGTTTCTGTACTGACCTATCTATTATTTCGAATTCAAATTTAAATAAATGAAAACAAATATAGTTTAGAAGAATATGAAAATTTATTGAGAATTTGTTATTTTAGTCTATAATGTGTTTAGTGTGCATATAATAATTTTAATAATAGAAAATCATAAAGTAGAAAACTCTTCAAGTTAAATATTTGTTTTCTCTCTCAATTTCGTAGCCAAACAACTACAATTGTATGTATGTTTTGCCTCCCTATTAGAGAAGAGTGCGATAGGGTTGGTGGACAGAGAGACAGGCATAAGTTTTTATACAGATAGGTGCAAACGAGATAAGCAAGTGTAAGATGGTACATTTTCAACAAAATCAGATATCAGAATCGCTGTACGACTACCAAACTACTGCATTGTCTTCCACGCGGAGATCACAGCAATTAAACTTATTGTTTTGAGCTAGAGTGTGCTCACAGCAAGGAAAATATTTATATGTATGTACATATGTATATATAGACAAGTGGCTTTGAAATCATTAAAGTCGCTTAGGGTTGCATCGAAGATAGTGAAAAAATTCCTTTATCTCTTAGTGGATTCAACATCTCACTTTTTGATAAACCTGCAGTGGGTTGCAAGATATGGTGAATATAGATATTTAATCGACAAATATGTTGAAATATGGTTGATTATCGGTGGATTCAATTCCTAACTTACTTAGGACGCAGGTAAACGTGGTGAGAATGGAGTATGGGCCGCACATGCCAATAAAATTAACCAAGGAATGGCATAGAACTCTAGTAGAAGTACTAAGAGGTCACTGTCAAGCCAGCAGGCTGCGAATACCATACATCATCTACAGTAGAAGAAAAGGAGACTATAGAACATATTCAAGGCGAACGCTAGGTCTTTTTGGTATTGTAGGAAAAGAATCGCAACTACAGGTTGAAGTTTTCTTGACTATGTATCGAAAGTTGCCAGATAACATTTTTTATTGATGAACTCTATCAAAAACACATGATGGTTCAGAGAGCGCATAATAGAGTCAGGGGATTTCAGTAACGGTTTGCACATTTATAAAAAATGCTAAGCTGCAGTTAAACTAAGCACTTTCGAAAAAACACTGCTTGCTTAGAGGCTCATATTTTAAAAAAAAATATACATCTTCCACCTACAAGGACTATCGCATCGAAATATTGCCAAACATAGTAAAAACTATATTTAAAAAACCCAGATACATATGGTAAAAGCTTTAAAAGACGAGATAAGCACTAAATTCCCCATTCGGCTCTTCAACTGATGAAAATTAAAAAAAAAAAACGAAAAATATGGTGCTTGAAAATCGTCATGCAAGAGTTAGAGAGATGGTAAGAGAGCTCGACATCTCTCGCGAGTCCGTTCGATTGATTTTGGTGAATATTTTGGGTATGAAACGAGCTCTTGCTCGACTCATCCCGTTAAAGCTGACTTTTTTTTAAAGAATACCGTAAACAGACCTCTGTGCACATGCTTGATCGTGCGAAAGTGGGATCGGAGGCACTTTCTTGGAGAACTTAATAACTGTAGATAACAAATGGGTTTCTAAGTTTGGCATGCAAACAAGTCAACAATCATCGAAATAAAGAGAAAAAAAAAACCGAAACCAAAAAACAAGGCCAAAGCCGCTAAAAATTCAAGGCGACGCTAATTGTTTTTTTTTTAGATATTCGTGGTGTGATGCATCACGAATTTGGTTAATAATAATAATTTCTCTTTGGCCATATTGAGGCGTGTGCATCCGAGAACATCCGTCGAAAATAGCCGGAATTATGGAAGAATAATTTATAGATTTTACACGTTGAAAATGCATAATCACAACAAGCCATGATTGTGATCGAATTTAAAGCCAAAAACGCAATGAATACCATCGATAAACCACCGTATTTACCAGATTTAGCTCCCTGTGATTTTTTCCTGTTCCCCAAACTGAAATTGCTGTTTTCAGTCGATCAAAGAGATAAAACGAAATTCGCTGAAACTGAAGGCCATCTCAAAAAGTACTTATGAAAAGTGTTTTGGGGACTATAAAAATCGTTGGCTTAAGTGCTCCATCTGGTTGGGAATTATTTTGAAGGCGACAAAATAAATATTAATGAATAATTAAATATTTTTCATTTTATTTACAATTTCCGGTAATCTGTTGTCATAATTTATATTCATATTTTGGCTTCTTAGTGTACACATTTGTATTCATTCTTAAATCTAGTGAATACAGTTTAAACGATAAATCATTGCAACTACGTCCTATCAGGACTACTTGTCCGTTCAATTTTTCGCCACTTTATCCAATATATCCGCTCATGTTAATTCTAATTGATCAATCATAGCGGATTTACGAGCATAAGCATATAACATCGACTAACGGAACCCTACAAATCGCATGACTTCAATTCTGGCACACGAAGCTGATCCAAATTAAGTTTCGGTGTTGGTGTTTCATGCCCTTCTTTGATGTCTTGTTGCAAACTACCGCTAGACTTTTTAAAACTTAGAAGAATGACATTGGGGTTAGATTTTTTTTTAATGCATGGAAACCCGGCAATTTGCGGCAATTTTGCTTGCTTGAGGTAAACATTCCAACAAGTGGCTTTCGTTCATTAATCAATGGCCAGCGGCTTAACACAATGTGTAATAAAATATTTTAAATGTATCTATGTATAGTATGTACAGAAAACAGTATTGATTTATCCATAAATTCATACATACATATGTTTGTGCGTATATGCAAACAATGTGCAAATATATTGAAATCACCACTAACCAAGTGCAATCCGTAAAAATAAACATTGGGGTAAAAATCTAAAATGCGGCGATGTGGAAATTTAAATATCCTTGCGGTCATCAATGTAACGCAAGACAGTGATTTGAAAAATAATCCAAAATATACATATGTTAAGGGAAGCATGAGATTATTTGTAAATATTTCGGATTGATATGATAGCACAGTGATGTTGATAGTATTATTCAGAAGAGAGAAAAACAAACCACCACCGAAAAGAATTAAACGTGAAGTATGAATTGGTTGTGTTGTGACTGTTGGCATTAGGGTGTTCGTAATGTCTTTAGTTGACTGATTTTTTTTTGCAAACGCTCACTATAGTTTCAGGATCCTAAAACTAAGGATTCATATACAACTTTGAAAATGTCATATTTTAATGCATTTCGATTTATGACGATTTATACCATGTACACTCTGTGTTACTCATACCACATGGTGTACTGTACAAATAAACGTAATAAGTTAACTGTACGTATCTCACAAATCACTACAACTATATTAACAAACAAGTATCTCTCATCTCATCTTCTCTCGTACAGTGAAAATACGTAAAATCTGGTGATAGCTTCGCCCACTCGCCATATATCGGTTATGTTGAAAACTATTTAAAGTAAGATACATAAGTCACAAAATAAAGAAGCTTTTAATTTCACATCCTATATGGCACGAAAGGATCACAAAAAGTGACATTAAAGTGGACAAGCCAGCCAGTCTATATATATTCTAGCCATCAGTGCCTCCAGTGGCTGGCTTTTTGTTGAAAATATGTATATTTTTCTGATAATAATGTAGCCTTGTGACAAAAATAGATAAAAGCGGATCAAATACTTAGTCCCCATATACCTAATGTAAAGATTTTCACACTTCCGTTTGACTTTGTGCAGTATACCGGCCAAGATGTGAGATATCTTAAAGCAATTAAAATAGCCTCTTTATCCAATAACATAGTCAGTATTACTCTTACCCATCATGTGTGAAAACATGTTCCTGAATATACTTAAGTAATGCCAAAAGTTAACTCAATCAATTCAGAACTTCTCTCAGCATAAACACAACATATTTCTGACTTAGATATTACAAAAAGTTAGCCCGAAATATGAATAAAAAAGTGTCTAAGCCCCTTATGCCGATTATAATGATTTCCGTTTAGTGTTAGATTTCTCCTAACATCCTTATATCAAATATATTTAATCCAGACTTCCTAGTTGAGTTTATATTACAAATATCTAATTTGTGTTAACTAAGTGGATTGTATTACTAATATCTCGGATATGAAGTAAACAACAGTAATGAGACCACGTGAATCTACGAATTAAAATATAAGTTAAGAAGATACCAAACACGGTTGTAATCCATTTACCCCTTTTGTTGAATAATGAAAGTGGAGGTCTTTCACAGCAATGTTTAATATAATACTTTATGCTTTCGAGAATATAAAATGTCGTTCTATCTAAAGTATACAGTTGATGACAGAAATATAGTAGAAGTAATCGTCCTTCCGTGGAGGACAATCCAGCCATAAAGACTTTTAGCAAACGAATTCGCAAGAAATGTCTTTAGAATTACGTCAAGGAACATGGATATAACGACGACCAGTGGCAATACTTTCTCAAGATATTATAATAACTACATGAAAGCTTATCGTTAGTCAACTTTTATCAACGCTCTTATAGCAAATTAGGCTCAGATCCAAGCGGCTTTTTCGGTAATACGCGGTTAACGGACATGAAAGTATAATATTCTATATTATAAGTAATTGAAAAGATTTTCACTATTGACCAAGTTTTTAATAAATTACACAACAAAATCTACCTAAAAACTACCAAAGAGGTAAAAATGTTATTCGACGAGTGCTACGTGGTCACCATCCAATTGCTGTAATGGTTTTATGTGGAATCTCCTGTAGTTATACCTTTTGACTTATGTGAAAATAGTATAAAAACTCGCTCAAAATAAAGTTCTTGTTAGAAAAGCTTTTTTATTTGAAATATTATCTTCAGGATGTTTGGCATGTATTATAGATGTATATGTCCAAGAGAATGCTACAATTAAAGAAACCCGAACTCATGCTAAATATAGGGATCTTTTTATACTCTTTTAAGCTATAATACGAGGGCTGCTATATATATTTCTGGCTTAATAATGAAAATAGGAATATTTATCAACGAAAATGATTTTATTGTTTTTCAAAATATTCTCCATCAAGATTTATACACTTTTGCATGCGTTCAAACCAATTTTCGAAGCACTTTTTCCACTCCGATTGAGACACCTCCTAAACATGGTTTTTGAATGCTTCAACAGCATCTTCTGGCGACGAAAATCGTTGATCACGCATTATTTTCTTGATGTGTGGGAATAAAAAGAAGTCATTGGGTGCCAAGTCAGGACTGTACGGCGGATGACCCATCAATTCGACGTTTTGGACGGTCAAAAAGGCGCTGGTTTGAGCCGATGTGTGAGAGCTCGCACTGTCATGGTGCACAATGATTCGTCTTCTCTTGTTCGTTTTTCGAATTTCTCCGAAGACTTCAGGCAAACAAATGGTGGTGTACCACTCAGAATTGACCGTCCTACGTTGCTCAAGCGGAACAGTCGCCGCATGACCAGGTTTGCCGAAGAAACAGGCGACCATTTGCTTCGAAGTGCTTCTTCCACGAACAACTTTCGTTGGATTTGGCTCGTCTTGGAAGACCCACACGGTCGATTGCTGTTTTGTTTCGGGCTCATACGCATAGATCCATGATTCGTCACCTGTGACGATCTCATAAGCGTCTTTTGGAGCACCGCGATCGTATTTTTTCAACATTTCTTTACACCAATCCACACGAGCCTTTTTTTGAGCGATTGTCAAATTGTGCGGGATCCAACGAGAACAAACCATTTTTACGGCCAGGTGTTCATGCAATATCGAATGTATGCTGGTGGGAGAAATGCATAGGCATGCATTCTTAGGCAAAGCATTCTTATAAAGGCGGTTACCTTGTCCAAGACATGCCATACATAAAACGAAACAATCAATAAACAATAATAAATTCCTCACACCAATTTTGAGCAGCAGCGCTACCGCGTCACCCCTACACCTTTTCTGTCGTAAACGTTTTTTAAAATTGAAAAGAAACAACAACACATATATACACACATTTATTGAACTCGAATCGGTTTTACGATCTCATGCGTACATTATTTGGTTACTGTTGTTGGTTTGATTGCTCGCAGCATCTCCTCCCATCGTCGCCCATCGTCTCCCTTCGAGCAACGCAAATTTGAAATGTTGATTTATGAGCTCTAATATTGTTTAAAGAAAGTAAAAGTAACGCATGAAAAGTGTGCACAATTTGGCTTTTGTTTCGAGTGTGTATGTGTGTGTGGACGAGTCCATTGAGACGATATTTGATGGCTCGTTATGAATAGAGGGGTGACTTACGTATATTGCAATTTTTTTACAGTCTCATGTAGACTCTTCTTGTAATTGAAAACACAATGGCATTGATACACGTAGCCGGTGTGCTCGCCATCCGCTCACTCTATAAATACATACATACATACATAAGTTTTATATATTTGCGTACATACATCACATAAGAAGAGACAGATCCAGGAGAAAGCGCGTCGATTGTTAAATTTAACCTGAAAATAGGTAATATTTCATGCATTGCCATTATACATATGCAAAGCAACCCTGTGTTTTTGCTTTTGTACGCTGCTTGGCCGGCGGTGGAATGGCGATAAAATATTTTTGCCTTACCGTTAGGGGCGTAATTTTCAACCATTTAAACATTATTCGATCATTGCATTTTCTGAAACGATGAAACGAATATTATTAAAATTCATGAATTTTTTATGCTTCTCGACTGCTTTCCGTTACATTCGCAAAGTTTGTCATGCTTTCGGATAAAAAACGATATCGCAGCCAAGAGTTTGGAGTTGGCGTTTTTCTTTTGCGCTCATTCTGCTCATTCTTTATTCAACATTGCTTTTAATTCAGGCGAATTGCGAAGTTATTTAGCGCATAAGTCCGCAGATAGGCAGGCGCTTGCAACCTGAGGGTGGTGTGGTAGGACGGAATGACGTGAGAGAAAAGTTGAAAGTTGACTCAGGTTGGAAATTCCTTTGCATTTCCTTGAACTTGTCTGCAGAAAAGTGGAGTACGTTTTTGTAAAAAAGAAAACTAAAAAAGTTAAGTTAATGAGCCAAAGTCAGTTTATGTGGCGGGCTGTGTCAAAGAAAAAATATAGCTTTCTGAAACTTCCCGTTAGGAAATGGTACCCATCTATATATACCTGTATATATTGATTTACAAAATAATTTAGAAGCCTACATGAATGAGTTTGAGGGGTCTCGTTAACATGTTGAACTAACTACATCCTAGTATTAATCAAGCACCTCATATATAGTCTTCTTTGCGACAGAACGGTCGTAACGACGTGGGGTAGTGTAAAGGCATCTTGAAAGATTGATAGGGGCATCCCGCAGCTTTGGATACTTTCGTCACTGCTCTGGACCTTGGTGAATGATCAGCTTAAATGCCTCGAAAGATGAGACTGCCATCTGACGACGTTGTTATAATGAAAAAAGGAAAATTTCTTAGTACCTCAGTGTGGTAGCCAACTGGACGTATAGAACGCCTTATCTAACAACTAAAATGGTTTTATTTACCTGGAAGTATAAAATCCAAGACTTCTTTCTCTTTTTATTCGGAGGCTCGTGTATTCAAACATTGATAAAGTAAAATTTCAGTGAATATCCTTGATAGAAAGCATTCATGCATGCATGAAACCGTAGTCAAGTCAATAATGTTCTACGGTTGTTCATCTGGTGAAGGACGCTCGAAAAGGCTTTGTGGCGAAGATCTCTCTAAAGCTCAGAGAAGCTCTGTATATGAAAGAGTCCAAACAGGATCACGCTAAACTGAAGCTAAAACATCTCGCTTATAATATCGACCATTGAACCTAACCCAACCATTCCAGTCCAATCCCGCGAATATTAATATAAAATATATTAAAAACTTTAACACGAGTAATTCACTACTTAACTGAATCCGTATGAGTCAGTCAAAGTTCATATGCAATAAATTTCTGCAGTGTTTGCGCTCAATTTCCTTTTGTGACTATTTCGTATATATTTAAGAACTCACGAGTATGTTTTTACATAAAATGTTTGTACGTTTCTTTATACTAAGTCATACGAAGTCACTTTTTAATTAGTCTTCTTTTGTTGCGGGTTAAAGGATATTGCAGCTCACTCCACCAACAAGTCAACTCTCGCAAAAGTTGATCATTAATTTGCGAAAGTCAAGTTTCTCTGACGGCTGTGTTGATGAAAAAAAGAGTTAAAACATGTGAAAAAGATAAATTAAAAAAAACTTTAAGAATATGTCTGAATTTAATGTCGTAAACTCTAGATCTTTAAAAACTAGTAAATTTAATAGGATGATAATGATAGCTAACAACGCTGGGGTTATAAATTGAACATAATGTTCTAATTAAAAGTAACTGTGGGTTACTGCCGGTCATCTGTACGTAAACGGTGCATTTGTGGTGCTGATGGTCATTTAAAATTTGTATACCCTGAACGGGGTATATTAACTTTGCGATGAAGTAAGACCCAAAAGCAAATGTTGGTAACCCTATAAAGAATATATGTATATAAATAAAAAGGACTACGAGTAAGTCCGTTTCAAGCTGTCATGTTATGTCATCATGGAAAGACTTACGCATAAACAACCTTTATAAATCGTTCAACATTATTACGAAAATTTATGTTCTATAAATGATGTGCTCGCTCAACATAATCGGCTTTCTGAGCGTCCTATTTGGTTGATTCGGCGTCGTTTGCAGCAGCTCGGACTGACGCATTTTACGTCGAGATCTTAAATTGAAAGCGTACGAAATTAAGTTTGGGCAAGAACTGAAGCCGCTTCAAGGGCTTTAGAAAAGTTCCAAGAATATTCGACGTTCTCGAGCCAAAGTTTGTTCAGCGATGAGGTCAAAATTTCCGAAATTGGTCCGAAAAGCAACCTGTTTGGTGTGGTTTGTGAACCAGTGGAATCATAAGTACACATTTCTTTAAAAATCGGTAAGAAAGTATCCGTCAAAGGTGACCGTTATCGCGTCAAGATAACCGACTGTTTGATATCTGAAATTGATGCTCGTGATATCGGTGACATTTTGGTTTCACCAAGTCCACTTCAGCAGCCGCCACTGCCCACATATCGCATCAATCAATGTATTTATTGAGAGAACACTTCGGTAAGCAGATAATTTCTCGTTTTGGGTCGGTCGATTGGCTACCAAGATCGTGTGATATAACACCGTTAGACTTTTTTCTCTGTGGATGTGTAAAGTCTAAAGTCTATGCGGAACATTTCTCTTCGATTCAGACCTTGGAGCAAAACATCACACGCGTCATTCGCCAGTTACCAGTCGAATTGCTCGAACGAGTGGTCAAAAATTGGACTCGACGGAGGGACCATCGGAGACGTAGCCGTGACCAACATTTGAAAGAGATAATCTTCAAAAAATTAGTGCCAAAGAATGTTCTTTCGAATGATAATAAACATTCCCATTTAAATTTGAAGTTTATGGGTTTTTTCCTTTTAAAAAGTAGGTAATCTTGAAATGAAACACACTTTAGAAGAAAAATCAGCATAATATTAAAATAATAATTTGCCCATTCTCATTTTTGTAGAAACACAGATCTCTTCAGTAATACCCTCATACTCAAATATAAATCATTATGGCATTTCAATACGATTTATATAACTGAATAGTTCAATTTGGCTGCCAACTAATACTTGTACTTACGAGCAACACTGCCTTCACATGCCAAGAGGAGAGTTTTGCTTTTATTCCAATGCCTCCACAGATGTACAAATGATTACATGAATGCAGTAAGCACATTTAAATTTGCTATCAAACCGTCTTAGAATCAATTTTGATTTATGTATGCATGCGCGAGCACAAGCACTCCAACAGTTGAGACGATGACACGAAAGGTGTGGCCACCTGTTGAAAATAAATACAAGAAGTAAAAGGAATTTCTTGAGGTTTATTTAGAAATATGAACTAAGGAAAAATATTCACTATTCCATACAAAGTATCATACAAAAACTTGATTTTGATTGGCAATATATAGTCGCTTGATCTGAACAATTTTCACGGAGATTATATTGTTGCTTTTAAAAATAATTCGTGGCTAATTTGGTGAAGAAGTCTGCTCAAACACAAAAGTTGCCCATACAAAGACTGGTCGATCAGTTTGTATGGCAGTTACATGCAATAGTAGTGCGATATCGGCGGTTCTAACCGACATCTATAAAGAATTCAGAAAAATATCTCAAACACTATCTGACTACTTCGCCTATGTACAGACGGGAAGGCAGAGGGACATGGCCAAACTCTGCTCGCCATATTGATCATCATACGATGCATGACAATTAAGTAATGAGACTGATTCCATAAAAACCGTATATTTGAAAATTATTCTACAACTCTGCCATCCCCTTCAAAGTAGTCCCCTTGGGCAACTATACAGCGATTCCAGCGCGTTTTCCATGCTTCGTAACATTTCTGGAACACTTCGACTGGATAGTCCGCGAGTACCCTCGTCACGGCCACCTGGATGTCCGTAATTGACTCAAAATGGGTTCTTTGACCAGCGATTTTGTTTTAGGAAACAAAAAAGTCACAGGGTGACATGTTGGGCGAATAAGGCGGTCCCTTTAGTGGCCAAATACTGGGACACGCTGAGGGCGGTATGGCACGGCGCGTTGTCGTGATGAAGGATCCAGTTACGATCGATGTCTGGGCGCACCCTGTTGACTCGTTTTCGCAATCTTTCGAGTACTTGGCAATGGTAGACGCGGTTCACAGTTTTTCCTGGTGGAACGAATTCTTTGTGGACGATTCCACGGCTATCAAAAAAGGCAATAATCATCGTTTTCACCTTCGACTTGCTCATGCGAGCACTTTTCGGGCGGGGGGCGCGCGGAGACAACCATTGTGAGCTTTGGCGTTTGGTTTCCGGACTAAGAGCACTATCACCATACACTCTTAAAATTTTAGCGTACGCTTCCGAAGCTGTTTCGCCCAATCTGGCGCAAAATTTTATCACGACGCGTTGCTCTTGATTTCGTTTTTCCATCTTCGTGACGAGCACTACAAACGCACGTCTATTCAACTTGACGCAGCAGGCGAACTAAGCAAGCTAGAGCGATGGTACATATATCAATAGAGAGGGGAGGGATGCCGAAAAAAGAAAGGGAATTTCAAGGTCATAGGTTTACCACAAGCGCGGCAATAAAATCAGTCTCATTACTTAATTGTCAAACCTCGTCAGTATATATTTTATAGGATCTCCGATGTATCTTCTGGATGTTACAAACATCGTGGCAAAATAAATCAACCCTTTTCAGCGTAAAATAACAATAAATTGCATAATATTAACATATCCAAAATCCATCAAAAATTTTATTATTTATAAATAATTTGCACTGGAAGGGCAACCTCATTTACCACAGCGGAAAGCCAATCTGCACGCCAATTCAAGCGAAGTGCGCTCTCCCACATACTGCTGATGATGGTACTTGTCTACACTCGTAAAGATAAAGCCAAGGATAAGGCTAACAAGCATTTATACGTTTCTCTCTTAAACTCCTTCGAATAGCCGCTTTCTACTACAAGCCGTCGCCACCTTCCCGCTGCCAATGCTGCCGCCATGCCAATTTAGTTGTGCCAAGGTATTAACAGGCATTAGTTGTCAGAAATCGAGTGTTAGTAGTCAAACAAATTGTGTATTTAAATCATAGGTTGAGCGATGTGTTTGGGTTCATGAATCCGTTCAAATGGTAAAAATCATGCTAAGCACTTGTATTTGAATTTAAGTGCCTTGTGCCATGGCAGTCAAGGTTCGAAGATTAATTTGCAAAATCAAAGC
Source organism: Bactrocera dorsalis (assembly GCF_023373825.1). Classification (NCBI taxonomy): domain Eukaryota; kingdom Metazoa; phylum Arthropoda; class Insecta; order Diptera; family Tephritidae; genus Bactrocera; species Bactrocera dorsalis. The sequence continues at coordinate 87,927,641 of NC_064303.1, forward strand.
ACTCGCTTATTCGTACACTTGTGTGTGCATGTATGTGTAAAAATAACTAATAACACAGCAAGTTGAATTCCTTACGATTACTTTTATCGACTGGAGATTGTAAAGAAATGCCATTTTGCATTGAAAGCTTGCAAGGCTTTGAAACATTTACTTTGATTTGTGAAGTTAAGAATGTTTTGAGAATTTAGTTTGAACAACGCTAAAGAAATTTCGCAGAAAATGCGCAATTGCCAATAAAGCCACTCAAATGAAGAGATTTTAATTCAAGAAATTTAGTTTGTTTGCTTTACAAATTTATATTGAATTGAAGTATTTGCGAATAGAGTGCTGAATTTCTTGAAGTTTAAATAGAAATCTTTACTAGATTTTTTTAAATTGTAGATATATATGTTGAAGAAATATATATATGTATTTATGTAAAAAAGTTCCAATTTAAGTAAAAATAAATCTGTATATGACTTTGGTTCAGTGGTAAATACAAGAAATATTTTAAGGTTCCAACCCACTTTCGGTTCCGGGGAAGGCCAAATTCGACATTTATTTCCATTTATTCCTGGACTATATACAATAAACACATATCATCAAGGTAAAGCAAACCTAATTGAATCAGTTTATTCAATTATTTTGGGTAGTCGAAAAAGTTTTTTCGTATTTCTAATCAAACCTCAACTTATTTTTTATTTTTTTTATTTTTATTTTATTAAAGCTTACATAATAAACAAATTATTATATAAACTATAGTACGCAGCACTAGCATCATAGGCTTTTGGCTGCCTCAACTTATTATTTTTTATATTTGTACTAGCTGACCCCGCAGCCGTTGTCCTGCGCGAAATTATGTGTTTTGAAATGAAAAGACAAAAATTCATATTTTATTGATAATCATTTATTTGCTATTTGTCTATATTTTTCTTCAATGTAACGCAGCTTGATAAACAAAATTTTTTGGTTTCTGTTCCGGTGCGTAAATGTACAGAGAAGATGGTTTTCCAACTCTTGAGCACGCCACGTATATCTGGCCGTGTGAAAAACATAGCATTTCCAAATGTATGCCACCCACTATGCGACTATTCTGTTGATCGTCATTTTAAATTCAATTTTCACTGGAAACGGAATACTTTTGAACCGAATTGGCAAATCGTTAGAACTCAAAAGAAATCCGTAGAATCAAGCATTCTGTCCCTTATATTTGATAGGTGCATCACAATCAGATTGCGATGATGCGGTGGCATACCAGGCCTCTCCAAAGAATTTACAAATTCCACTGGTAATTCACGGTGTCGTCTTCATTGTCAGACGATCGATCGATTTGTATGATTGCAAGTCTCCTGGAATTTGACTTTGAATTTTCCAGTTTAAGTCAACAACATAGGTATTTGTGGCAGCTAAGATTGCTCGTACACTCAAGGAATCGTACTTACGACAGTTTGGCCAATGTTCGTATAAACATTCGTGATGAGTCCATCTTTCGTGAATTGATAAACGGCATATGGGATTGATATCAGACCATGGGAAGTATCAATCAGTATTGACCCATTTCCAATTCTTAGCGTATGCAATGTAAAATGTCTTCGGCAATGTAATTTTTGGTCGTATCCCATAACGCGGATTTGAAGGCTGATCATCGCGAAATGTGTGTGAACTTCAGTGGCATTCGTTTTTCGGGTGGATTGTGTAAGTTCATTCTAATGCATTAGTTGAGAACACACCTGGATGTCAATCTACTGGATGACCCTGCTTTCTGCGTAACAATTTCTTCGATGATGCATCCCATGCATAATATCAACGTATTTCGAATAGAGCAATGTTCTCGCAAACGGATCACTGACGGAAGTTGAGAAAAAACTCGCTAATGTTAATTTTGTTGCTGGTGGTGTTTCTGTTGACTGTACTGTATTCTCTGGGTTGAAATAGACTCTTTGGTCATTCCCCAAATTAACTTCGAGACGCACAACAGTCGGAAAACGTTCATGAATTTCAAAAGAAATATCCTACAAAGCACTTTATTTCAGTTCACGTATCGACCGTGTCGTTTAAAACCAATAACCGCCATGTTGCTTCCTATGGTGACAAACGCATTTTATCGATTACACCAAACTACAATACGCAACATTCACATGACTTTTGAATGTGAATTAGACAATAGTGGCGAATATGGTACGACCCATGTGTTGTCAACTTTGATGTGTTGTTAACTTCGATATTTACGCCGATAGAGTGGATATCCATCATTTCCAGCTTGTGTTTCAGAAAAGCACATGGATAATGTTTCGCGCATTTATTGTCAGGCATACAAACCGAAGTGTGATTGTGGTGTCCGCAAGGTCCATGAACCATGTTGGTTTTCGTCACTTCATATAATACTGGATCTTTCTCTGCATCATTAATTTCCGCAGAAATGAGTTCATCAATTTGATCTGGTGTGACAACCATCCACCATCCAAAGAAGAATATGTACGTGCGGCAAACCTCTCTTTTGCTACTCAACAGAGTACATTTAGCATCTAACAGTACCACATATACCTACCCTACTCCAAGATAAACTCCATGAAACATCGTAACTGTTGTTTGAAAAGTCGTGCTGTGACATCGTGACGATCGCTTGCTTATTGACCGCGATCCATAATTCCGCACGTATGTCACCGCATCCTGGGAGTACTTCTTGCCTTGCCTTGCCTTTGGCTGTCATACTTTGATGGACCGATATTAGGGCGACCTCTTCGTGGCTTCGTAACAAATTTCAATCTGCAATTGACCTCTTTGTGTGAAACGCACGTAAAGTTTTCACTGAATAATTTTTCTTTTCAATAGCCGGAATAAAAAAGCAAGCGACCGAAATTGAACTATTCAAATAATTTACAAATCAAAATATTGAAAAACAAAACATACAAAAATGTTTATGGAAAAAAGATACTTTTTGGAATTTTCCTAAAAAAAGAAGTATGCGCGTTGTTTGGGCGGAGACCTATCCGAATTGGTGGTAATCACCGAAATCGGTCCTGGCGTTCTCTAGTTATAAGCTTAGTAACTAACATCACTTTCTTTTATAGATATTAAGCGATGTGATAAAAACTTGATCCACAGATATCGCCTTTTTCTTTGGCATCGTTTTGTTTAATACACGTTTACACCAATTTAAGGTTTGAATATTGGATACTGCGATGGGAGCGCCATCTATCGGTCAAACATTTCCAATTTAAAAATTGATTAAAAATGAAAAAATAATTTAAAAAACATTTTCCAGTGGACCAAATTGTAAATATAAACCATTCCCGAATCTCCTTGAACGTACACACAAAATTTCATCAAAATCGGTCTATCCGTTTAGGAGCAATCCCGAGGCAAACACACGGTCAGAAGATTTATATATATAAAGATGAACTGTAATGAACTAAATATGTACCATTTTGGTCGACCACTTTTTCGCTAGAGACATTATTCCAACAGTGTAAAACTTTTCTGCTTTCTCCGCGAAAAACTGCGACAAGTAATTTTTACGAACTACTCTTGAAGTCAACTTTACTCCATTAAGAGAGTTCTGCATTGACCGAAAAAAATAGTAGTCCGATGATGCAAGGTCAGGGTCTTTCGAGACGTCAATCCCAGTTTTGCGACTATTTCTTGAGCTACACCACGCTTGGACCATGATCTTTTTCGCACATTATTGTCGTATTTGATGCACTTTTCCGTCTCCTGTTACGATTCGCTTCAGAAATGATTCGATTTCATTTTGTTTCAGCAAAGAATCGCTGATGTTAACTCGGACCATTAAAATTTTCACAGACAATTCATGTGGTACCCAAACATCGAGCTTCTTTTTGTAGCCAGCCTTTTTTAAATAGTTCAAAACCATTTGATGATGAAGGTTAAGTTCCTTAGCGATGTCATGGCTGCTTATGTGTTGGTCCTGATCAATCTTTTCCATAATTTCATCGACTTTTTCAACGATAGGTCGACCAGAGCGAGGTACATCTTTCACATCGAAATTTCCAGAACGAAAGCGAGCGTACCAATATTATGCTACACGAACTGATACAGCATCGTCTCCGTAGACTTTCTTTGGTGGCTTGCGTGACATTCTTTCCTTTTATATACAAAAATTGCAAAATATAGCGAATTTCTTTATTATTTTCATTAATTTTTGAACAGTTGTAATTTTTTTTTCAACTTCCGCCGAATTTAATTTTTTTTTGATGAAGTGAAGCTTAATATCTCACCTTTCCATCACTATATGGTATGACACAATGCTATTGGTAGCACTGAAGATAAGAGACGACATCTACTGACAAAATACGAAAAGACTTTTTCGAATACCAAATATTAATGATACGATGTTAGTACATGTCCATTTGATATTTTTGGAGTGTCAGCTGTCTTGATCAACTTCACTTTATGGTCAGCCAAAATTATTTTGCTTACGTTTTTTAATGTTTTTGTCGGTAGCAACCTCTTTTAGGCGTCCACTGCGTTCACTGTTTTCGATTTTTATTTCATAAAGTCTAAACTTAACATACCGATCATTGATGACTGATTTTCCTGGGGCAGTGTTCTATAGTTCGTCATCAAAAGGGTGGTATCTCATCCAAAGCTATTGTGTCTGTTTCATTGGCGGTATTTTTTACTTGACGGGGGCCCCAAATCCAGCGCACAACCCTGGGGAGGGGATGTTTCGGCTTTTCAGTTTAACTCGCCTTCAAAAGGATGTTTTTTGGCTAACCAGAGAATACTTGCTCTAAGATCGGAAGTGAGCCGCTTGAGCCATATGTAAAAGAATCGGTTCTGACCACTCCCAAGTGAGTGGCGCTCAGAGAACTTTTCTCCCTTACGTGAACTTCTGCACATGACTTCATCATCCAGAGGAAGAGGAAGACCTCTACTAGGTTTGAGAGATCAAGTGGAGAAGGACCTGGCGCTTTTTACGTAGGCTGCTATATATATTTCTGGCCTAGGCAAAACTAAGTGTTGCCAGGTGCAATCTGTCATTTCCATTGGAAAGTTTGACATTTTTTAGCATAACATCACTCAGAACGTTTTGTAATTTAATCGTGAATTTTTTATTTACAGGGAATTAAAAAATTCATCTCGGCCAAAAAATGGAATTAACTCGTGAACATTTTCGTGCAATCATTTTTCACAACTTTCGACATGAATTATCACGACAAGAGTGCATCGATGAACTAAAATCTTTGTATGGCTATGAAGCACCATCTTATAGCACTGTGAAAAACTGGTACAACGAATTCAATCGTGGCCGACGCTCGCTCAAAGACGAATTCCGTGAAGGTCGTCCAAAAACAGCCGTTGTGCCAGAAAACATCGATGCCGTACGTGAACTGATAATGCAAGACCGTCATGTAACATACCTTCAGATAGAGGCATGCCTATGCATTTCTCCCACCAGCATACGTTCGATATTGCATGAACACCTGGCCGTAAAAAAGGTTTGTTCTCGTTGTATCCCGCACAATTTGACAATCGCTCAAAAAAAGGCTCGTGTGGATTTGTGTAAAGAAATGCTGAAAAAATACGATCGCGGTGCTTCAAAAGACGTTTATAAGATCGTCACAGGTGACGAATGATGGATCTATGCGTATGAGCCCGAAACAAAACAGCAATCGACCGTGTGGGTCTTCCAAGACGAGCCAAATCCAACGAAAGTTGTTCGTGCAAGAAGCACTTCCAAGCAAATGGTCGCCTGTTTCTTCGGCAAAACTGGTCATGTGGCGACTGTTCCGCTTGAGGAACGCAGGACGGTCAGTTCTGAGTGGTACACCACCATTTGTTTGCCTGAAGTCTTCGGAGAAATTCGAAAAACGAACAAGAGAAGACGAATCATTATGCACCATGACAATGCGAGCTCTCACACATCGGCTCAAATCAGCGCCTTTTGACCGGCCAAAACGTCGAATTGATGGGTCATCCGCCGTACAGCCCTGACTTGGCACCCAATGACTTCTTTTTATTCCCACACGTCAAGAAAATAATACGTGGCCAACGATTTTCTGGATTTTTTGGAGGTGTCGCAATCGGAGTGGAAAAAGTGCTTCGAAAATTGGTTTGAGCGCATGCAAAAGTGTACAAATCTTGATGGAGAATATTTTGAAAAACAATAAAACCATTTTCGTTGATAAATATTCCTATTTTCATTATTAGGCCAGAAATATATATAGCAGCCCTCGTAAATGTTAGTGCTAACTAAAAATTGTATGGATTTAATTCTAGTAGCGCCATCTATATGTCAGGCTGGGAATTTTCAAATGAAATGTTATTTTGATACGCTCTTGTGTGAGATAACTTTTGATCTTAAAGTCAAAAACGATCCTTCTGAGTTATTGTTATAGCCAATATCAATACACATACACATTGCAACTGTTCATATTTATTATTTAATTTTATGTTTGTTGCAGCAAAATACACCGAAGTACATTTAATATTGTACAGAATGAATTGTTGCATCTTAACATATAAGCAGCTTTGTAGAAACTTTAATTAATTATCTTTTAACAGTTATAAAATATTTCATATTAGTAAAGTTCAACCAACAGCGCCATCCACCATCCACTGCGCTGCGGCCAACCATCAGATGCTGCACGGATTATTGTGCAACCGTAATTCCCGTTAAAACATCTACTTTAAATTACTCGAGATGTTTGTAGGTGCAAATACATGTGTATACATATACATATAAGTATGTATGTGGATGGATGTGTGCGTGTGCGTACAACAAACTCTTTGCTTAATATTCAAAGGCATCATCCGGATTTAATGAGGAAAGTGTTAATTAAACAGCCAAGTGATGCATGTCAAGATTATTTCGAACTGAAAGCAAAATAATGGACACCTGCAACGGTGCAGGGTTTGCGGTGAAGAGTATTAACTCCGGTGCAACGTGAAATGTGGGGTATTATTGTACAGTAGATTTAGGTGTTTCATAAATACTCGTAAGCCAGAATATTTGATAATGCAGCGGAAGCGAAGAAAAGCGGAACCCGTTCCGATACGCGATTCCGCAATTCAATTAGCGGATTAAGGACCGCGGCATTATTGGCATAGCTTAACTATTAAAGGGTATAATTAATATTTCATGTAATTATTAAACAATATTCAAAGCTAGACAATACTTAATTTAGTAAATAGTAATCCGTATTAAGAGTAATTTTCGTACTTACTAGCATAATGAATTAACTAAGGTTATTAGGTATGTAAGATGGCTGACGACGCAGCTCGACCATCAGGAGACGCATTGAGAAAACCATCGGGACTAAATTTCCCTCACTCTATTATGTCCTCTCTGAACCACCCTGTGCTTCTGATAAAGTTCTTCATCAATAAAAAAGTGTTATCTGCCAACTTTCGGAACATCGTCAAGAAACCATTGACCCGTAGTTGTGATCTTTTTCTTATACAAAGCCTCGCATTCGCATATAAGATGTTCCCCTTCTACCTCTTAAACATCTTCTACAATAATTATTGCAAGGTGTTCCTAGTCTGCTGACTTGTCTGCCAATTCGAAAGTGACCTTTTCGCACTTCGGCTAGAGATTTTATGTAATTCCTCTTGAATTTTAATAGTCAGCACACGGTCCATTTTGAATTCATACAACTCGACCAAAGCTATCACATGTTTGTCGATTAAATATCTCCAATTAACTAGACGCATGTATATTCACTATGTCCTGGAACCCATTGCATTTTATCATGAAATAACGTGTAAATCTACTACGAGATCAAGGAATTATTTCACTATCTTTGCTGAAACCCTTAGAGACGTCAGTGATTTCGAAGCCGCTTGGCTATCTGTTTATACATAGAAATATATTCCTTACTGTAAGCACACTCTTTGGCAAGACAAAAATACTGTCTTTAATTGCTATGATATCCGCTTGGAAGACATTACAGTGGTCTGGTAGTCGTAAGGCGATTATGGAAACTAATTTTGTTGAAAATGTTCTACCTCCCACTCGATTATATAGTTTTGAATTATCTGTCTAATATTTACGATTAAAATTTGGTAATAAACTACCAAAATATTGCCATGTCTGGGTTACAAATTAAGTGGCGGGGAGACTTCAGCCTTCAGAGACTTCAGCTAATGACTTTAATGGCTCCAATGGAATAATGGCATGTTCATCGAATATGATTTTTCAGGTAAAATTTAGAATAATATCCCCGAATTCGGATTTAAAATGAATGAAATGTATTTATGTAAATAGAGGTGGTTTTCCATATTAATAATATACATATATACTCGTATACTATTAATTTCTTTTTTATTACATACCATCTATGAAAATTCTATAAAGTCTTACTTCAAAAGCCGAATATCTTGAGAAGTATTAATGATAGCGATTTTGACCTCGGACCTTTTTTGTAGCAAATAAAATTTCCTACAAGTTTGCCATGTACATTTTTCTACATATAGCTCTTGTCGTTTACGAGATATGTACAAAAAGATGCGTATTTCGTGGAAACATCAGGTTTAGAGCCCCGTACTACCTCGCGACTGGGCAATGACTTTGGTTTTGTGTTTACAAAGAAGAGATATTTGGCACAATGGTCAGTGAATTCAGAATCCAAGATGAAACATCCCCAAATGGGTTGAGGCTGATCGGCTTCGCAGGGGCCCGAAATATGGTTATTTGTAGTACTAGAATCCAGCATAAGAAAATTCATAAGGCTACTGGACTGTCTCCGGATCGAAAAACCACCATTCAAATCAATCATGTTGTGATAGACGGAAGATACATTTTCAGTGTTTTACTATAGATGTTCGTACGCTCCGAGACCCTAGCATTCACTCGGACTACTATCTTGTTGCAGGGAAGATACTCACCCGCCTCTGTGCAGCAAAAAACGCACGCCAACAAACACAACAGGTTTGACGTCCAGAAGCTGCAATCAAAACAGACAGCCGAATGATTTTAACTTGATTTACACTCCTCTGGATCGGAGAGTACTCATTAGGAACTCGGCTGCATTTCAAGCTTCTTACGTTAGGTTGTGAATGAAACCATTGTATTTTGGAAAAGGTAAAAGAACAGCTGGTTCGATGAGGAGTGCAGTGTCTCAGTGGAAAGAAAACGGACTGCTACCTCGCAACGTTACAATCGAGTACAATACGTTTGGGATGGGATAGATACCGAGAGTTGATAAGGGAAGCTAGACGTATTTGCAGACAAAAAAGAGAGAGGCCGAAATACGTGAGTACGTTGAGCTTGACAAGCTGGTCGGCTGGGGTAATGTTTGAAAAGATGCGGCGACTAACAGAAGGTTTCAAGACCTGAGCATACTCTTATAGAACCCGCAGGGGTGATCTAGTGACTGATGCCCAGATCATATTGAAATTATGGAGGGAAAACTTCTCTAGCTACTTGAATGCCATTGAATGGCAGATTAAAATGGAAGAGACTCGTGAAAAGAGGACCGACACAACACCACTTCGTCGATTTCAAAGCTGCTTTCGACAACACGAAAAGGAGCTGCCCACATGCCGCTATATTGAGCAACACTAAAAGCTCAGTCAGGATTGGTTAGGACCGAGCCGTTCGATACCAAATGAGGTTTCAGACAAGGCAACTCCTTATCGTGCGACTTCTTTAATCTGCTGGAGAAAATAGTTCGAATTGCAGATCGGAATAGAGAAGGTACACAACTCTATAAGAGTGTACAACTGCTGGCGCACGCCGATGATATTGATTTCTTGAAATTGGATAAGGAATCGAAGCAAATGTGTCTGGTAGTAAATGAGGACAAGACGAAATATCTCCTGTAGTCGCTAAAACTCGGCTATAAGCGCATAAGCGGTGTCTACGTCCATAAAGAAGAAGAAGCATAACTCTTACATTTCTTTCTTCATTCAAACATAATCCTTCGGTCAAACGTCCCCCCCAAGTGTGTGGTATACAGTACTGCAAAATTTAGTCCGGGTCAAATTTGATAAGATGGCGTATAAATTTCTTTTGTGTCAAAAAGCGATGATTTGATAAATATTTATATATTTTGAGTGTCATCATTTCTGAAAAAAGGCAAAATCGAATATACATATGTGTATGAGTGCATATGTATGTATTTATATAATGTATATATTTACAGCATTGAAAATTTGGCGCTCAATTAACTTTTGCACGCTTCCACATAAGATTTCTTCAAGCATAAAATTTCGTCTTATGCGATAAACGCCGACACACCAAAAATGAAGAACATTAAAGCAAAGGGAAAATAAAGCGGAAGAAATTTAAAAGAGCATGTGTTCATGTAGAAACACGCATCCTCTCTATACATATGAAAATATACCTTTGTATATGTGTGTATATACACATATGAAAATGGATGCATGTATGTGGGCTTTAAAGGCATTATGTTTGTGTGTGTGAAAGGAAAAATTGTCTGGCCATATAAATATGAACATCAATATGATGGGGTGCATATTCGTGTCTATATACACATACATACATATATTCCTTCTTTATACCTGAAGCGTCTTATAGCACATAAGGAGTTGAAGCCAAGACTACGAGAAGTAATTCGAATGTGCAAAATGAGATTTTATTTTGATATGTATGTATATAAGTATATATACACATATATACACATATATATAATGAACAAATTATAATAAAAAATTAAAAAAAAAACCAGTGAAGCATATAAACACGGATTCGAATCCCTCTGCGTTCATGCACTGTAGCATCTTGACTTGCTCAGTTGCTCTTCACACTCTCTGGAAGATTTCACACTGCGCTCCAATTACCATCACCGGCCTATCTGACTTTACAATTACAAATTGCTTGACATTCATAATGACTGAATTAACGCCCAGCACACATCCTCACACGCCCGATTATGTATGCATGCTTGTTGTTGGCGCAACTCCACTTGCTGCTGCTCTACACTGTGGGCGACCCCATCCAGGCGACAACCAGCTGGCAGCGACAACTTCTCGCCACAGTCAATTTGCCAGCACAATGCGAGTAATTGCTTAGACGCATATGATAAGTGGCGGCGACAGCAGAAAGGGCGACACAGGCGACCGCTCACTTGTGTGGAACTCGGCAGAAGTCACTCAGCACTTCTAGGAGGCGCGTGGAAGCATCAGTCCGACATGATTGCCTGGCAGCCAACCCGCTCGATTAATTTATGTTTTCAGTGCTCGTATGTAGACACGTCCTCAGTTTGTTGCTGGTGTAGAAGTTATGGCAGAATTCTTGTAGAGTCGCTCTTGCATCTGTTGCTGACAATTTAAGAACGCATCAAAATTATAAAAAATATATTAAAAACTGCTTAAAGATAAATGACTAAAAGTACTCGTGCTTATTAATATTGTATTACTGTTGAGTGCAGAGAGCGCTACATACTTTCAGGGAAGAGAGTATATACTACATACTATATGTATTCGTATCACTGAATAACTAATTTAATTAACCTCAGCTTGGAAAAATATCCAAAAAATGTTTAATTGGGAAAATAGTTCGACACATATGTACAGATATTGAGGCCGACGAGGCAAAGGACGAGGTAAAGGAGAAGATGACAAATTCGTATAATGAATTTATTCTAATAATAATCGATAATAGCTAAGGACCTAAGCCTCTGGACCGTAACGAAACAGCTACCGGTCCACATCGAAATTCGATGTCGTAAATGGAAATGGATCAGCCACACTCTGCGAAAGCCTCACGACGACATTAGCAGAACAGCGCTAGATTGGAATCCGCAAGGTAGCCGAAGACGCGGGAGACCAGCCAACACCTGGAGACGGGAAGTCGAAGCAGAAGCACAGAGAAGTGGTTATTCTAGGAGGGAAATTAAATTTATAGCTGTAAATAAAATGAATTGTAATTTGTTTATTGAGGCCCTATGTTCCACCTAGGAACTACGGGAAAATATATCTATATATAATCGATAATAGCTAAGGTGAATGTCATGTTTTCAGAAATGCCATAAGTAGTTGTCTCTTTATAGTAAAGTTGCTTAACTTATTCTCAGCCAAATGTCATTACACAATCTGTAATTCTAAACTGAAAAAAATAGTAATTTACTTCGGTAATGACTTGTATATTCAGGTAAACACATTACTATGATAATTTTTCAAATATACATTGTGACAAAAGAGTACCCAAAAATTGTAATTAAAAGGCAAAATTTTAATTATTCGAATTTTTGAGTTGAATCGGGTCAGTACTTTCCTGAGACCCCATATAACTAATATAAGAATAATAGAATTTCCGGGTGACTTTATACAGCATATATTGGCTAATATATGAGATATCTCAATAAAAATGAAAGAGCGTGTTTTGTAGGCCAACTAATATCAGGATTTTCGGCATAATATGTGTTATTGACAAAAATAGATAAAATCGGGTCAATACTCCCCCAGCTCACATATTTTATAAGATGGTCGGTTAATCCTGAACTTCCTTCCTTACTGGTTAAGTATGTGAGAAAAAATAAATCACGTAAAGTTTAAAATTTAGTTTTTATAACGACAAAGGTTTGTCCTAAAAATGATAACGTAGTGACCGTTGGAGGCTTGCGTAGGCAAGCGACTTTACATGACCCCACAAAAAAGCCTGCGGTTTTAAATAGCATGATCTTGGAGGCATAGTCATAGAACCACGACGCAATAAATGTATAGAATTAAACAACATCCTCCTATTCAGGCACGAAAAAGTCGTAAATCATGACTCTATATTGTTCAGATTGACTTTAATATAGTGGTCAACTGCATTTTTAAATGAATAAAGAGGTATGAACCTCTGCATATAGAGATCTTGTGGATTATCATCACTCCACTCACTTATTTTTTATTAACGTACCCTACCCTTTCATCCAAAGTGAACTTTATCGCTGAACAAAATTTTCTTGTGAAAGTCGCGATAGTTGGCCATCTGGTTTTAGAACCATTTACCTACCGTAAGACGCGCTTCATGATCGCTTGGCTTAAATTCTTTCTCTATTTGAATTTTGTCCCACAAACCAAGATACTTCCAAGAATTTTTTCATAAAGCGGAGGGGCACAGCTCCAATTGTTGCGTACAATGTTGACTTATTCGGGCCGTCTTTGAACAGTAGCAATAGCGTCTTCGGTGCGCACTGGACGATGGCTCTGAAAATGAACAATATTAACTGGATTAAACGTAGGAATTTTCCGAATTTGGTAAAAAATTTGCACGATTTGCAAAGATTATTCCGAAGTAAGTCTGTTCATTATGAAATTGAAGTAAATTTAATATAAATTAACTAACAGCTTTCAAAAAGAGCAAGTCCGTAAAGTAGTTGGAAACCACATGTCTAAAAACACACCCGTTATTTTCATCAAATTTTGTTGAAATATCTGCCGTAAAAATCGATAACTTTTCACTACAAAGGGACGAAAATCATTATACTATATGCTGTATATGTGTCAAGCAGACGGTATTGAAGTGGTAACTTAATACGAGTAATTATATTAAATGCCATTTGGTTAAGTAATCCTACATATTGTCTAACAATAATTATACTTCTTTACATTCATTTGGCGATTGTGATGTTAGAGGCCTCTTTTTGTTAATTTTCCTAAAATTTCGTAACACTTAGGATTTTACTAAAATAACAAATGCGTCATAGAAAAATTTTGAATTCAAATTCGTAATATCTGATGATATCGATATCTCATAAATTGTACTTCACAGATCTGTTAGCACATCAGTCATAAATTTTTCGTTCGGATTTGTTTAGTAGTGTTATCGATATCGATTGGTCGCAATAATAATTTACCAATATCTAAGCAAACTATTTCCTCAGTTTTTGAGATATCGATCTAAAATTATGCACAGATCCTTTTCCCTCCAAGAAGCTGCTCATTTGCCGAAACCACCGATAACGGGCCACTCTATATCACTCTGTCATGTAAGCTAAACAACAACCGAACAAAATTTTCAGATCAGATTACAATAGTATATAGTATTCAAACAGACCGATCAAAATCAAAATGTAAGAAATGCACCTGTGAAGGGTATATTTGCAGCCGGATTAAGCATTTTTTTAAATAGAAACTTAAATACATCTTAATATTCTAAAGGCAAGTTCTAAGCAAAAGGAAAGAAATTATTGCCCGACGATTGGAATTTAAGTGTGCTCTGCCCAATCCACAAAAAGAAGACTCCAACCTGCGCCAAGTGCCGTGGGATAGGGTTCCCAAGGTACTATCGAGCAGACTGTGTGAAAAATTAAAAGGCTGATTGGGCCTTATCAGTGTTGCTTTAGTCCTCGAAAATAACAAATGACCAGATATTCACCATGCGCTAGATATTGCAAAGACCTTGAATACACCACCTCTTCGTCGGTTTCAAAACTGCTTTCGACAGCACGAAAAAGAGCTGCTTTTATGCCGTTATGTCTGAATTTGGTATCCCCGTAAAACTAATGCTGCCATACCGAAAACTCCGTCAGAATCGAGAAGGACCTCTCTGAGCTGTTCGAAACCAAACTAGATTTTAGAGAACGCAACTCCCTACCGTGCGACTTCTTCAATCTACTCCTATAGGAAATAATTCCAGCTGCAGATCTGAATATTGATATCATTGCTGCTGCTACGCTGGCTTAGTCATGTCGTCCAAATGGTTGAAAACAATCCAGCTCTGAGAGTACTCGACATAGTACCCGCCGGGGGAAACAAATGAAGGGGAAAACCTCCACTCCGTTGGAATGACCAGGTGGAGAAGGACCTGGCTACACTTGATATTTTCAATTTGCATCAGACAGCGAAAAGGAAGAATAACTGGCACGCTGTTGTAAACTCGGCTATAACCGGGTAAGCGGTGTTTACGCCAACAAATAAGAAGAAGAATTGAAAGAGTTTATAATTTTTGGCCCTAAAGACTAATACTTTCTATTTCCAATAATGTTAGCTGATGACAAATCGAATTTGTACATTGCTCTATCATTTCTGAAATGATTATAAAATGTATGTATGTATATAGTAAACGTAAGTACATACGGTTATTTTCCGTAAGTTGCGCAATTAGCGTGTTGTCATTAATTTTCAGGCAAAACGAATTCTAAGTCTAATAAAAAGTTGTATTAACAACGCTTCATTGAACGCTGAAATTAAAATTCTCTTTTTTTTTAACATTACATTAATAAAAACAAAACAGTAAGAAATGACAAAATACGGATGGAGCCAAACATTATATACAATCGTAATTACAAAAAAAAAAAAAATAAAAGCGTCTAAATATTTCAGTTGCTGTATAATTTTATAATAGAGATTGGTGCATATGAATTCAAATATTATTGTTAGATGCAATTGTGAATCGATAAAAAGCTATCAGAAGAACAAGAATTATCACGCGGGTCCACGATCCAGGAAACATCTCCTGAGAGTGTATTTTTGAAGAACAATAATTTAGATGCGAATATCACAAAAACCCGAATTTCAGTTCAATAGTTCCAACGGCTGTTTAATATTATAAAAACATGCTATCTAAGGAGGGTTTCCTCAGCAGGCAAAATATTGCCTTTATTTCCCTCAGCTTGCTCTCCATATTAATCTACTTAAGTTCGAAGGAGCACTAATATTTTCAATATACCCAAAGGAAAGCAAAGTTCCCTAAAAATACCTGAAAATTACAATAATACAAACACTTAGCAATTACTAGTTCGATTAACACGCAAAGATTATATATTTAACGCCAATTACATCATTCTTGTTTCGATGTTTATTTCTTCTATAATGAGTTTTATTTTTATTGTTTTGGTAATAGCTTGTTTTACGAGCGTTTAGTCATTTGCGCACAAAGTTCAAAATAATTTTACGCTTTTTACTCAAAGTCTAGTTCTGCTGCATTTATTACTTAGCTGATAAAATGTTAATGAGGCGTTACTGCGATACTTGGCAAATCAAATTATGTTGTTGGATTATATCTGTAAACAATTTTCTGGGTTGTAGAATCATGCGATGTGCATTTTTCTTTATTTTTGCACTCATATTCTTACATATCTGTACCTACGTTCCCGTTAAAGTAAGGGTGAGGTATTTTGCAGAGATATGTAAGTATGGAACTGTGATGTCAGATATTAGGTGCGCCGTAAGTTTCCGCGGTTTGACAATAGATGACTCCAGCTGTGATCGATTTAGATATATCCAAATCGTGATAAACTCAACTTGAAAAAGAATATCTCCGATTTTTTCGCCAAATAATCTCCATTTGCGGAAAGTGCTCCAAAAAATTTTCGGAGGTGCTGCCCCAAGTGGAGCAACGTGCCATGATTTCGTCGTTTTAAAGGGGCGATTTGCGATATTAACGACCGTTCACGTGAGGATGGACCAAAAACCTTCAAAGACGGTGACTTGGTGACGTTGCTCGATAAGGATCCGTGTCAAACGCTAGAAAAGCTTGCTTGGGAGTCACCCACCAATCAAAGATTCTTCACGTGCTGAGAATGATTCAGATACAAGGAACTTGGGTTCTGTGTGAACTCAATATCAGGAGAGCCATTGAAAAGTGATTATGCTGGATGACAACACTCAGTCTCACGTAGCCAACACCGTTAAAACTTACCTTAAATGAGAAGACGTACCCCACCCGCAATATTCCCAGATATTGCAATTTCAGACTATTATTTGTTCCGTTCGTTAGCACTTGGTATGGCTCAGAAGCAGTTCCACTCACATTGACAACGAAAATGGGGTTGATTCTTGGAAAGCATCACAAGAATAACAGTTTTACTTTAATGGTATTCAAGATTTGCCAGAAAGATGGAAAAACTAGTGACTAGCGTTGGACAATACTTCGAATAATTCGTTTGTAATAATTTCCTTACAATAAAATTGCATTTCATAAAAAAAAACAGATGGTACTTAGTTCCGCAGCTAATACATTGACCACTTTTCTTTGATGTATCGGATACATAAATCGTACCGTAGACCTTCAATTCGAACGATATATGTACACTTTTGAAGATATTGCACTTATATACTTTGAATATTTGTAGCCACCCTAATGTGTGTAAATTGAAGAATGCCTATTAGCACCGATCGTCTATAGACATGACTCATTATTTCATATAAAAGTAATATTTGTTTATTGTACGTTCCTTCGTTAAAGTAGTATTTGTAAGCTATATTTTGCTGCGCTGGCAGTAAATGTTGATTTAAATAAATAAAATATATTTATAATTCGATTAAAGCTTTACTGCATGGAGCGATAATGCTGTTATTTAATAAAAAAGTGTGTATGTATAGTATTTTTGCTCATTTAACAATTATATATATTGGGTTGTCAAAAAAGTCTTGCGGTATTTTTATTGAATCAATTCGTGTGACACCCATACATCGTGCTTTTTAGTGACTCCATGCTTCCTCAAATGGTTTATGTATAACGGTTGGATGACTACTATGCTGGTCTCTTTCGACCAATTCAGCGGTTTTATCGCAATTTTCGACGACAGGCCTTCTGGAGCGTGGCGCATCTTCGACCACCTCTACACCAGAACGAAAACGTTGAAACCATCGTTGTGCGGTGGAAATGGAAACTGTATCGGGTCCATAAACTGCACAAATTTTATTGGCGGCTTGAGACGCATTTTTGCCTTTATTGTAGTAGTACTGTAAAATATGCCGTATTTTCTCTTTATTTTGCTCCATGTTTGCGACGCTATAACTCACGAACGACTTAAAAGAAACGACAATCAATCAAACACGTGTGAAATGAGCTTTCCAAAAAGGTATAGCATGACCCGATGCGACGAATAAAACTAGAACTACGCGCTTTCAGCAACTAGCGAAAATACCGCAAGACTTTTTAAATTTGAATTATCCATATTTCGTCAAATACCATTCGGAAAGTGACAGATATTCAGTAAAAAGTCTAAAATTTACGAAATGTGTCGCTATTCACTATTCTACAGTTCGCAGATTGGGCAGAAACTCGTTTGACCGAGGATGGTCAATTTTACCGAAAAATCATCTTTTCGGGCGAGGCTCATTTCCACCTCGATGGTTACGTTAACAAGCAGAATTGTCGCATTTGGGGCACAGAAAACCCGCACGTAATCGTCGAGAAGCCAATGCACCCAGCACGAATCACTGTATGGTGCGAATTTTGGTCTGGTGGAATCATCGGCCCATTTTTCTTCGAAAATGAAGAAGGAACCGCCGTAACCATCAATGTGAGCGATATCGCGCAATGTTAACCGAGTTTTTCTTCAAGCAAATTGAAGAGGAAGACTTGGACAACATTTGGTTCCAGCAGGACGGCGTGGTATGAGAAGGCTTTGTGGGAGCCAAGGTAAAAATTGGACGATGGGAGTGGCACTGCCTACTTTCTGGTGAAATTCCATATCTCGGGACCCGACCAACAATTAGTATGTGGCATTATTTTCATATTCCTATGCCACGTTGCGAAAATGAGCGAAATCGGACAATAACCACGCCTACTTCCCATATAGCACAATTATAAATTCCAATTGATTCTTTTACTTTCAAGTAAACAAATTAAGGAGAAATTAATATAACGGAATAAAACTTTGCACGAATAATGCCTTTACTGTGTGCTATCTTATGAAAATAAGAGTTCGAACCCAACAAAAACTATTCAAACCCCTAGGTACCGAATATTTAGACCCCCGTACCTATAGTTGACTTTTGATCGAAAATGTAGGGTTAATATGTGATATATACAAGTATAACTGAAATTAAGGTATAATCCTTCTTTTATAATGGTATATCTGTATGTCAAAAATGGGTTGACAGTTATATATAGTTCCCTTAGGCTCCATTTACTTAATACAAATATAATATTTTCGAACTTCCGGGTGACTTTGTACCACATATATCGGTCATATGTGAGTTATCTCAATGAAAATGAGTGTTTTACTCATAACAGTGTATCTGTGTGCCTACACTAGATAAATTCGAGTGAAAACTTGACTTACCCTCGATATAACTAATATCAGGGTTTTCGAACATCCGGCTGACTATATAATTGGTTTCTTAATACATGGCATATTGATAGTATGTGGTATTGGGAAAAATAAATAAAATCGGGTCGATACTGAAATTTCTTAGATTTCGATCCTCAGGTTGAAGCTTTACAACTTGCCTGCCTTTGATTCTTACAAGTTGCAAGAGTTAAAATGTTCGATTGCACCCGAACTTAGCTCTTCCTTACTTGTTGTAGTACGATTTTTTCTTTCCTTCAAAATAGGCCTCAGTTTCGGCGATCATCCACGAGAATTGCTTCCCAGCGAGCATTCTTTTGAGATCTGAGAACAGGCAATAGTCGTTGGGGACCAGATCTGGGGATTACGGTGAATGCGGAAGCAATTCGAAGCACACTGTGAAACAGAGCTTACTGGGGGGGCAGTGTCCGGAAACTCGCCAAACCAAGTTTTACCTCCAACTTCATTTTTTCCTTTCAAAAGGCAATATTTTATCAACTCGCGAAATTCTTCTTTATCCATATTTTTTTTTTTTCAAAATAACAAAAGTAGCTTCACTCAAAATGATATACAAGTAATTCGCAATATAATTCACATATTTATACAAGCGCCTTTTGAAGGTTAGCTTTAAGCTTTTCAGTACCATACCCCCGTTATCAAGCCCGCTGACAATTATCGAATACATGACCTCATTAATAGTGGCAGCAAGTTACTTCCATATTAAACTTCTCTGGGTGTCTGACCACAGCCGAATCGCTGGAAACTAGACACTTTAACCTCCACATCAACCAAGGTTGAAGCATCTATATTCCATACTTTCTACGAACTCGAAGTGATGGCTGAAATTGATATTATCCGCCTCGCTGGATTTGTCGCAAGCTCTAAGCGCTTTGTCGAAATGCGACGGAAATCTTGTTAATTTTACGAAGTATCTTGACGAAATTTGGCGAAAATTATAATATATCGCATTGCCATAACTTCCATAATTTGTACAGATCGGACAACTATAGCATATATGTATACAAAGTGACGATCAAACTCAGGTCCATGATTGGAAAAGTTTTTTATTTGACAAGGTATCTACGAAATTTGCATAGATTATTATCCAAAGTATAGCAATAGAAACATTAAACTGATCGATCAAAATCAAGAATATTTTTTTTTGCCATTGATGGTATAAAAAATGCACCTGTGATTGGTATTATAGCTGCGGTGCAACCTCTGTGCTCAGTGAGATAATTTAGTTTAGAAGATCACATACATACATACCGAAAAGGGTTTTTGTCGATCAAAAAATTAGAAGTTTTCCACGAAACTAAAAAGTAACTTTTCTTAACAATCATCATACCTCTCAAAGGTTTCGCAGCTCGCTTGGCGAGTTGCGCTCAATTTGAGAATTTAATAATTATATGCAACGTTAGGCAAGTTTTCTCAAGCAGCAGTTATTTATATACTTCCGTACACCCCTATTACAATTCTCAAAAGTCGGACTTGAAATTAAAGTAGCTATATGTAAATTTCGTGACTTCCGCTGAGTGTAATCAAAGGTACGCGGTAACAGACGTTCAAAGATGCTTTGCAATTACGAGAGAGAAACGCACAAAAAGTGAAACTAAATATGTAAGTAGTGGAAATGAACTTTGAGAAACCGCACTCAGATGAAATGAATTAAGAATTTCGCTTTATTTGTTCGGAGTATTGAGAAAAACCAAACATTTTAATGCAATAATAATTGGAATAAATTCGTAAAAATACTATAAAAAGCAGTTTAGTGCGAAATGTTGCCAACAACATATTGCAAAACAACATATGTAAGTACATACAGTTGAGTGATCGTGAGAGCAAGCGAATCTTCAGCAAAGCGTAAGTAGTTGGCGGCTGGGCGCAATCAGCATTCGCGCACAACAAAACAGTCGGCAATTGGTGACCGTAAAGAACGAATGTTTACGATTAAGTTGTGCTTTCATTAATGCCGCGTTTGAGATTTCCGACTCGAGAGCTTGATTTGGAAAAAAAGCGAACGCAAAGTGAAATAAAAATAGATTGAGAGACCAATTTATTTGCTTACAGAGCATCGTCCGCTTGATTAATGGTACGGTTTGGAACTATCGTAGTGCGGACACTCGCCTTTGTGCGTCACGCGTCATCCGTCATACGCTGATAAGCGTCGCTTCCATTGACCAACACTTTCGTTTATCAGCAGCGCGTATTTTCAAATAAGAAAAATAAAAGCGAAAAGCAACAACAAACGCTTCGTATCAATCCGTATAATGTTGGTCAGTGTCACGCTGTGTGGGACCAAACGGTAATCGCAGTCAATGTTTAATCGTGAAACAACCGAGTTGTGAAAAACAATTTGTATATTGTGCGCTCGAAATTGCCTTAAGAAAAGTGAAGCGTCGAAAAGTGATTTCCAAAAACTCGCGTGCCGTAGCATCAAATATACATACAACAACAAGTGGCGAGGCGAGCCCCTTTTTGTTCGTCAACAATCACACTTAAATAGCTTGCATACTGATAAAAGAAAAGACAAAAACAAAAACCTCACAACCAACAAACAGACTTCCAGCTCGAATCTTGTCGTCGCAGCGTTCAGTTTTAAGTTGCCCGCCACGCGTTCGACAACAACATGTCACGCTTCAAAAGTTTTGTACTCATATTCGCGCTACTCGGTGTCTGCTTGGATAGCAAAGCCCAGGAGGCGAGTACTTGGTCGTTGAGTTTTGGTGATATCTCGTTGTTCAATCTGCCGCAGCTCGGGCGCTCGTTCGTTGAAGCGGTTGGATCGGTTGGTGTGGTCACTGAGAATCCTTTTAACATAGTGGATATTTTGAAACGTGGTACGGGTGCGAATACAAACGTTCCAGAGGATGCACATCTGAAAACGGTAAAAAGTTGTAGCATAACTCAGTGATTATTGTGTAATATTATAAAAAGCTTCAATCAATATTTGTTCTGCGTTTAGCCGGAATTAATAAAGAAATATGGGTACCCTGCGGAAATCCATCACGTGATCACCGATGACGGTTACATATTGGAGCTTCATCGAATTGCTCGCGCAGACGCTACGCCAATTTTGCTGATGCACGGTTTATTAGACTCGTCGGCGACATGGGTTATGATGGGACCCGATAAGGGACTTGGTAAGTGATAATAATAGTGAGTAATGACGGTAATGACGGGTGAAATAAACACCAGACAAGTGAGAGAAAGTGCAATAATATGTTTGCAAGTTAATTTCTCAGAACTTTTCGTTATCGAAATTTTAATCACTTGGCCTCCCAAAGAAACTGCTCAAATTCAACGATCAAACTCAAGTTATTGTATGAAAAACTTGTAGAGTTTGGTCTATGTTCGTCGAGAGAGGACTTTACTGCTCAATTGCCTGCTCAGTCCGAAGTAGCACCTGTCGGCAAAAGTTATTCTGCATTGGATTTCGAGGCTGACATTGTTGTTGAGGTCACGGCTGGTTCCAAAGTAGAGGAAATTACATCTTCGAAGTTATAACTGTCAACAATGGCGTGAGAGCACGAGTCGCGAGTGCGACGACTGTTTGTTTGATGACAGGAGATATTTCGTCTTGCCCTCGTTCACTACCAGACCCATTCGTTTTGCTTCCTTATCCAGTCTGGAAAAAGCAGAACTAAACGCCGCGGGTGCTGAGGCTGATTATATCAATATCATCGGCGTACGCCAGCAGCTGTACACTTTTATAGAAGATTGTAGTACCTGCTCGATAATTGATGGAGCTTTTGGTTACTTTTGCTGGGATACCAAATTCAGATATCGCGGCATAAGGACAGCTCCTTTTCGTGATGTCCAAAGCAGCTTTTAAATCGACGGAAAGGTGGGGTGTGTAGATTCTCTTTTCACGGGTCTTTTCCAAGATTGGACACATGGTTAATATTAGGTCGTTTGTAGATTTGCCAGGTCTAAAGCCACACTGATGAGGTCCAATGTGTTTGTTGACGGTGGGCTTTACTCTTTCAAACAACACCCTCGATAGAACCTTATATGCGATGTTTAGGAGACTAATCCCACGGTAGTTGGCGCAGAATGTGGGGTCTTCCATTTTGTGGATTGGGCAGAGCACACTTAAATTCCAATCGTTGGGCATGCTTTCGTCCGACCATATTTTACAAAGAAGCTGATGCATTTTCCTTATTAGTTCTTCGCCGCCGTGTTTGAATAGACCGGCCAGCAATCCATCGGCCCCAGCCACTTTGTTGTTCTTCAGACGGGTAATTTCTATTCGAACTTCTTCATGGTCGGGCAATGGAATGTCAGCTCCATCGTAATGGAATGGGGAATCGGGTTCGCCTTTCACTCCCTTTTAGCAGGCTGGAGAAGTGTTCCCTCTATTGGTTTAGTATATTCTAGACATCGGTTACTAGATGACCTCCTTGGCTTCTACAAAAGTATGCTCCGGTCTGAAACCTTCAATTATTCGCTGCTTTTTTCGTAAAATTTTCGAGCATTACCTTTGTCGGCCAGCGTGTCAAGCCCTTCATACTTACGCATTTCTCTCCTTTTTGTCTGCAAATGCATCTCGCTTCCCTTTTCAACTCTCGGTATCTATCCCATCCCGCCCGTGTTGCGGTCGATTGCAACGTTGCGAGGTAAGCAGTCTGTTTTCTTCTCATGAGTGGGTTCCAACTTGTGTATTTTGGGTCAAGTACTTGGAATTCATTAAATAACAAAAGATTCCGTAATGCGAACTAAGCAATACTTGAGGTCAAATAAATAATGGGACAGCAGCTAACGTATCTCATCTGCTGACTAATGTCCCATTGTTTTACTTTCTCTCACGCATTCAGATCATTACTACCAAGTTCATTTCAGCAGCTCTTCTCAAAACTATTATTTTTTGAATTGACCGCATAATTTAAAGTCTTGAATACACTTAAACATACATATTTATCAAATCTAGGGCAATCTGTGTTAATATTATTGTCAGTATTTGGTCAGCAACTGGCGCAACAAAAAAGAGAGCATTAAGTTAAAGAAACCCTACTGTGTATTGTTTATCAAATGGAACTCACATCGAGGCAAGCACTGTATTAAGATTTATTTCAATTGAACTCCTCTTTTGATAACATTTCACAATAAACGAAAGGGCCGAGAAAATTAGAAGAAAACAAAGTAATACGAATAATATAGTTTACAAATAAAACAAGAAAAAAGTAAGGATGAGTATAGTTCGGGCGTAACCGACACTTTATACTCTCGCAAGAACCAAAGCCGGGAACATACCTTGAGGAGTTGGCAAAATATTGTGTTGAACTAGTAGAAGGGCAATAGCCATCCATCATCTAGGTAATGAACTGTAATTAGAACAAGATTATTTCTAAAATTTAGCAGGACGGGAATAATGAGGGACTTGTAGGGTTTGGTGTTTGTTCGTCGGGAGTGGACTTTACTTTTCAATTGCCTACTCAATCTAAAGTAGCACCTTTCATCAAGACTGATGTCATCGATGGTGTTTATGCTGGATCTAAGATCGACGTAATTATCTACGATTTCAAAGTTATGACTGTCAACAGTGACGTGTGAGCCTAGCCGCCAGTGCGATGACTGTTTGTTTAGTGTTTGTTATTTCGTCTTGCCCTCGTTCACCATCAGACCCAATTGCTTTGCTTCCCTATCCAGTCTGGAGAAAGCAGAACTAACGGTGCGGGTGTTGAAGTCTATGATATCGATATCACCGGCATACGCCAGCTGCTGTACACTCTTATAGAAGACTGTAGCTTCTCTATTTAGCTCTGAAATTCGTATTATTTTCTCCAGTTATAGGTTGAGAAGTCACGATAGGGAGTCTCCTTGTCAAAGGGTTTGGAGAGGTCGTTCCCGTTCCCGATCCTGATTTAGCTTTTGATGTTGTTCGACATCAGCTTACACAGCCGCATTAGCTTTACGGGGATAACAAGTTCAGATATGGCGGCATAGAGGTAGTTCCTCTTCGTGCTGTCGAAGGCGGCTTTAAAATTGGCGAGGTTCCAATCGTCACATATGCTTTCATATGACCAGAACATTTGCATACATTTTATAGGCTCTCCGACGTATCCTTCTGGGTGTTTAAAACTTCGTGAAAAACCTGATATACTCTGTTCAGGGTAGAAATATTAGTATTGTACGCCTTCAAATCTTGAATTACATTAAGAGTGAGAAAATTTATTATTTATAAGATGCGAGTTCAAGTATTTGCTAAAACACTTTCAAAATATTAGGCTGAGAGCTTTTATGATATATTTGGTGCTTCGAAATATTGAACTCATAATCATTACTCAAATATACTATACGCTTAATACCCTACAGCATATCTACTCTACGATTCCGGCTACGATGTATGGATGCCAAATGTTAGGGGCAATACGTACTCACGCAATCACACCAAGTACAGCACGAAGCATGCTAAATTCTGGGATTACACATTTCATGAAATGGGCAAATATGATCTGCCCGCAAGCATTGATTACGTTTTGGAACAAACGGAACATGATCAATTACATTATATAGGTCACTCACAGGGCACCATGACCTTTTGGATAATGTGCAGTGAACATCCTGAGTACAGTGAGAAAATCATTTTGATGCAAGCATTGGCCCCAGTAGCTTATATTAAGCATAGCAAGAGTCCGGTGGTGCAGTTTTTGGCCTTCTTCCAGGATCCCCTCAGTGTGCGTAGCATTAAATTATATTTATGGAACATATTAAAAAAATTGGTCTTTTATTATTCCTTCAGGTGCTCTTAAAGCTGATTGGCGCGCATGAGTTTCTGCCTGATAACGAGTTCAAGACAATGTTCAGTCAGTTGATCTGCGATGAGGACAATTGGACGTTGGAGATTTGTACCGATGTGTTATTTTTGATTGTTGGTTTCGATAAAGCACAGGCCAATGAGGTAAGCGCGCGCAAAATGATTTGTAAATTGACTTTAGTTCTAAATAAAAATGGGTTCAAGCTTAAGTTCACGCAATATGTGGCAAGTCCGATCAAGTATAGAAGTTTGGTATACAGGGTTTGTCCGGAAAGTAATAGGACTGAGCCAGTTTAAAGAAATTAATTGAACCAATCGTTACAATTCTTTAAAAAGTTTCAAAATAGGCTACTTCTGTGTCGATGCAGCGCTGCCAGCACGATTTCCAAGAATTGCGGGCCTCACGAAAAGCATTCTCCGGAATAGTCTTGAGAACCGAGGTACATGCTGCTCGTATCCCCTCTGTGATTTCAAAATTCTTGCCTTTCATCGGCCTTCAGGGCCGGGCTGTGAAGCGTTGGGATGCCGGCCTTGGTTAGGTAGCTGTTCACAAGAATGGCGGCATTGTCGTGGTGCAACTTCCAACCGGCTGCGATATCTTGTCGGACCCGATTGACGATGTCTTTGATATCAAAATCGTTCGTTAGCTAGAAACGCCATCTACCGAATCCACCGAAATCAGTCCTATTACTTTCCGGATAAACTCTCTACATTGTACTTTATGAGATACAGTTTGCATTATATATACATTTTCTTTTATTTTTTTTTTTTGCCTAGACAATGCTGCCAGTCGTCCTCGGTCACTCGCCTGCTGGCGCTTCTACCAAGCAAATGCAACACTACGGTCAATTAAAACAGTCGGGACACTTCCGTCAATTCGATCATGGTTGGATACGAAATTACTGGATATACAACAGTGTGACACCACCGGAATATAACTTTGCGAATGTCGGCAACAAGGTGGCGCTTCATTATTCCCAAAATGATTGGCTGGCCACGCCACTCGATGTAGAACACTTGCATCTTCAGCTGCCGAATGTAGTCGGCAAATTTTTGGTAAGCTACCCAAACTTCAATCATTTGGACTTTGTTTGGGGTGTCGATGCACGGGAGCTGCTTTATGATCGTGTCTTGCGACTAATGAGCTTAGTTGAACGTGGAGAACTGTAAAATGCATTATTACAAATTAACGTTGTAGAAAACTGTGAACTCAAGCGGAATTGAGTGGTTGCTTGTACCTAAAGTTATACGTTAAGTATAGAATATCTTCTATACAGGTATTATAGTTAGTGTATGGTATAAAATAAGATGTTTGTTAATTTTTTAAATATTAATAAATTTATTATCAAGGAATTTGTATTTGTCAGATCCTCTTGGTACATAAGAATGCTATGTATTATATGCAGAATCCATATCTTGAACCTGCGCAAAACAAATTTAAATAATCAGACTACATACTCGGAAGGTGGGATATTGATATTTCCAGATGAGAATATCCTCTAGACGTAAAAAGAGAAGAGTTTTAGAAAGGGAGGATTATAACACACCTAATTCTGTTTTTACACGGTCTAGATATAAGACAGTCTTTAATTTGTACACGATTTTAATCCATTTTGCATGATTCAAAGCTTTTTTGTGTAAAATTTTATTTGTCAGATTCAATTTTTGCGAAATACGTTCATGTCATAAATTTTGACGAATTCTCTCTTTGTGAATACAAACAAGTTTAATGGACAGCACAATATATGAAATGCACAAATTTAGGGAATGATTAAGGTATTTTTTACATGGTTTTTTGGGACCAAGCTATAGTGTAAAACCAGAATTAAGTGTTCTCCATCTATACGGACGGTGGTTTGCGAGTAGGGGTGGAGATATACTTCGAGGATTTTAATATCGCTTTCTTTCTCTTTCTCTCTCCTCTCTCTCTATCCCTTTCTTCCCTCTCCCTCCATCTATCAAACTCAGCTAGCATTTTCCATTCTACTGAATAACTACGAGAGGATTCAGAAAGTTAGTTCTAACGTCGACAACAAATGTAGAAAAGCTTTAAGCTCATTGACAGGTCAATTCCACTTTTACAGCGAATAGCCATAAGTTTGGCAAAATATTGCAGGACAAAAACTTAAAAGACTTATTAAATTAAAGGTTGGTAGGTCCCGGAAAGAATATACAACCATCATAACGGGGCATTGACCATTTGGAAAACATAAAACGTTAGCTACAAATTCGAAAAGTATAAGGAAACGGAAAATTTTCTGTGAGTGTCCAGCTCTATTACAAACCTGACATAAGAATTTTGGAATCCATCAGGTACCAAAACGTGATTCGATATCTGCAAAAGAGCACAACGGAAATAAATAAGTGGTTTCATTGAGTGTACCAAATGGTTTGAACATAACGAAAAAACCCAAAGAAGATTTAGATATTTTGGGAAGTATAGAAGGGTTTTACTGACTATTGCTTATAACAGAAGTGATCCTTCTTTCTTGCAAAACTCTCTGTTTGAATTAAAAATTCTATATAACTTGCATAATAGATGACCTGTTTCAAAGATATTTTTGATAGCATATTATTCGAAATGTTCTATTATTTTAATAAAAATATTAAGATAAGGTTGACTTATTCTGGCAAATATTTTTCAGAACCTCCACTAATTATTATTGGTTTGTTTGAAAGGTTCCTATTGTTTTTGCATCATCTTGTCTATCATCTT
The DNA here is from genome assembly GCF_023373825.1 of Bactrocera dorsalis. NCBI lineage: Eukaryota > Metazoa > Arthropoda > Insecta > Diptera > Tephritidae > Bactrocera > Bactrocera dorsalis. Next base: position 87,956,034 of record NC_064303.1, read on the forward strand.
TTCGGTGTTTCAATTACTACTAATCAGTAGAGGTAACATACTTGTTAAAAGTTAATATTAAATATTTCTTCATTAAATATTGTATAAAAATAACAATCAATTCTAACAAATTTAAATCCATAACCGTATAAAAATTCTTGTTAAGTATAGTGTTGTACAGACTTTATTTCAAAATGCTATTGAAAATTTTTAATTTGTAGGATTACATTAAGATTGTAAATATATCTTCGAATAGCCATATTTATTGCGATATCTAACTTTTTCAAACTAAATTAAGCCAAGTATGTTAGAAACAGAGCTTTCTACTGAGTCCTTACGTTCCCTTTTATACCCTGTTTACCGTGGCAAAGTAAATAAATGATATATTTAGATTTCTTTAACAACCAAAAGGACATGTGAGAGACTCTATAAGGTAGGAATACTCATATAAATGGTCACGTTGACGAGTTGTGTTGATTTAGCCGCGTCTGTCTGTATATACCTGAATCGGTCCCTCAGTTTTAGTGATATGAAAATTTTAAAGAAATCCTTTCCTTTCTAGGAAAGTGCTGAGGACATTGCACTAGACCAAACAAGTTTTTAGATGCGAAACTCAATGAGGAATCACTAGATGGCAAAGGATGGCAAATATTTATAGCTTCGGATGAGCAATAAGTTAGGTTAGATTACACAGGACGGATATCATGCCATACTTGGACCTACTGATCCTTAGTAATGCCAGAAGTAGGCTCAGTTGCGTTTGAGACGAAGAATTCGTCATAAAGACGTCAACGTTTTTTGCAAACTTTAAGAGCGTCTGGATGTCCAAATTGTGATACTTTGATCTTCGAAGCCTCTAGATACTTAAGTCGAGTTCTAGATAGTGCTTCCCAAAGGCATGGGGGGTGTTTCAACGTCTTTCTCATGTTAAAGGTCTCCTACATATGATCTTTCGGAATTTTCGTTGTATAACATTTTTAGTGACTTCCGTATTTCCTGTACTTGTTCGGTAGCTAGATGGATGGCACTTTGGGCAATCTCATCAGTTTCCCGGAACTCCTTTGTGGCCTAGAACCCAGTATACAAGTATGCGACAGCCGCTACTTATACTGATTTCTTGCTTCTAAGGCCATTTCTGATGTAATGCGATGTGAGATTATGGTCTTAATTGCTGCCTGGCTAGCGGCATATATCCTCCTATTGTATTTCCTGCGTTGTTAGCTATCTCGGCCTCTTTTCCAACTGCAAATACTTCCGCCTGGAAGATACTGCAATAATCTGGAAGCTTGAGGGCAAAGCAATTGATTCTGGCTTTGATTCAATTGGCCATTTTGAATCCATCTGTGTAAATGTTGTATGTTCCGCTGGTGTGTCGCAGGCTTCTGCGCTCTCCATCCTCCTTTGGTGTGACTTCGCACCCAAATAAAGCGTATGGGTATGTGCATGTTTGTAATCTAAAATGCCTTATATACATATTTCTATATCTTAGGTAAGATTAGATTAAATGGTCGTTCATAACAGGGATTGCACTTATCGATATTTCAGCCTCAGTTTTGCAAGAGCTGAACAATGGTGTAGAAAGTGGCTGTACATTTCTATCACACTTTCTTCTATACAACTTTGACATTGAGCCCGACTGGATTTGTAGCTTTAGAGCATGAATGGCTATTGAACAATGTCCAGTAAGAACTCTTACGATGGCGGCAAGATGAACTTTGCTTAGAGCAGTAGTTTAGTAAATCTCCTACGTTCTGCTCTAGGCCAGAAGAGTTTTGCTCAGTAGCTGATCTTCGACCAACGCCTGCTAAGCAAATGCGAGGTCAATAGGTAAGGTTCTAGGACGAAAGATGACAACGGAGATCCAATCCATTCACACTTCGATGTGAGCGGTGTGTATTCTTGCTAGCTCATCGGCTTTGCAATTTCCAGCGATTCCGCTATGATAACCACCCAAACTAGTCGGATCATGAAGAAGCTCGATGCTATTTCTATTGAGGACGAATACTCCTTCACTAACTGTGAGCTCAACGCTAATATCCGCTGTCGTAGTGAAAGCTCAAATCCATAAAAGAAGTTGCACTTCGGATCAGCAAGTTTACTGCTACCGTCTGCTTGAAAAACACTGCATTAGTCTGGTAGCCTAAAACTAAAATTCTTACAGCAGCCGTTCTCTCCAACCTTCCCTCTTAGCTTCGATCACTCCGTGGAAAAAACTCAACGCTCCTCTACTCCATCGACTTCTTCTGCCCAACAAGGTATGTGTTGGCATTTGAGCCCTCAGGAGTAGCCTCTGTAACAAAGTGATCTAAGTTTTCCGCTTCATATACCCAGCTTCTCTAAGCCTGAGAGCGGCCTTCGCAGAAATACAACTGCAATCAATATTCACGGGTGTATGTGTAGAATGGCATTAACTGACACTGTTGGTGTAGACCGCAGTGCAGCGAGTCCTTACGAGTTGGCTTATTAAAAGTCCTTACACACGACTATGGTTGCCTGTTTGTATCTTCGATCAAAAATATGTCGAAATAAATTACAAGCTAGGAGGTCTAATCAAAGGCCTACTTGAAGACAATAAGAATCACTACCCCCTGAGACCAATCGGCAGACTGCTGAATGGATATCGGCAAAACGTTGTTGAAAGCGCTTGAAAGTGCCATAGCTTGCAGGCAAGGTATTAGCCAATATTTCTGAATTTTTGACTACCATTAAGTACCATATCTCGTCTGAAACAAAAGCCAGCACTCTAGTAGCTTTTCATTCAGTCTGAATATTATAGCATGTGAGTACCACCTAACCATATGTGCTCAAGTGCATGCAAGAGTAACCAATCTAGAGTGGGTATGTGCTATCGTAAATACCCAATACATATGCATGTGAGTGTGTGTGTGTCTCAAAACACATGCACCCAGGCTTTGGCAAATTTCGGCAATTTCCATATAAAACGAAACAAAACAGTGCAACATGTTCGACATTTGTGGTTTCCATTGAGGGGCAGCAGTTGCGTGCAGTGCAGCAAAGAGACGCCTTAAGCAAACAAGCGCACATAAATACACAAACCCGCCTGCCAACATCTGCGCCGGCACATTTACCGAACTGACAGCTTGTGATGGGAGCTGACGTGATAAGAGGATATGCTAATATGTGCAGTGGCAGCGCGGCTACAGCAAATAAACTCTCAATGCGCGGCAACAAAGAGTTTAACTGCAGAGTGGTGGAGCCGAAAAAAGAATACTAGTTAACCTAAGCGCAGAAAATAGGGTGTGTGAAAAATCAGCGTTCGCTTCGATTTCCAAATATTGACTACCATATAAGATTTTAACATGTTTCGCTGCACGAGCAACACACACGCGCACGGAGAGTGCCGTAATGCGCTGCCTCGGTTGCATTTCTTGTGCCGGACAAACAAAAGCTTGGTGTGGTTTTAGGCGCAGATCATTGTGTGCTTTGACACAAACACATAGGATAACGGTCTCACACTGAACACACACTGGCATACATGCGGTACTTTGGGCTACCGCATATGCGACGTGTGGCAAGTGGCATGTTCCAATTGCCATTGAGTGACAGTGTCCCTCAAGGCGACTGCTCATACACTCACACATACGCACGCACATGTGTGTACACTCATTCATTTGGGCTCTTGTGTGTACATGTTACATGTTTTGGAGCTTGTCTTTAGCCCTCTTTGGGATCTTCACGCCCTCAGGCGCTGTCCCAATAAGCTGAATTTGCACTCCCACACATTTTTAATCGGATTGCGCTTTGCAAGTAATTCGTGCGTGCTCCTGTTCTCTAAGTAAGAACGTGTTGCGTGCAACAGAGTGCCCAGTACTTAAAACCAGAGCGATGCATTTAAGCTTGACTACGACGAATTAAAGTAGTAGGAAGAGCTAAATTTGGCTAATACGCAACATTAAAGTACCTTAGAGCCAAACTGTTTAAAAGAAATTTTTCCAGATTTAAGTGTCGATATCGAGGAGCCATTAGCAAAAGGTGGAGTCTGTCACCGAAAGTAAGAAACTGGCTCTAAAACACGATAGTCAAGCCAATTATGTTCTATTTGTATGTGGTGGAGGGCTCTAGAAAAGTCCACACTTGCAAAGAAACTCGAGAGCGTTCAATGGGTAGCGCTCATCAGCATGTATGGTGCACTAAAGTCTATTCCAACCATGGCACTTAATGCCATCTTGTACATAGTATTTTCCATGCCGAAGTCGCAGCCAATAAGGTAGCAGTAGATCTACTGCTCGGGAGTACAGCCTCCTTCACAGATGTGACCGTTCACTCGGACTGCAGAGCGGCGATACTAGCCTTGAACTCACTAACAGTGTGTTCAGCGTTAATAGAGGAGTGCCTAACATCCTATCTATAGCATCCAGTGTCTTTGTGTCTATGGGTGCCAGGGTGCCAGGGTATATCGGAATCGGAGGAAATTGCAAAGCTGATGAGCTTGCAAGGAAATGCATCCTAGAACCTTTATCGACAGAATGGGAGCGGGTCGGTGCTTCCGTATCCTCTTGTGTTCTACTACTAGATAACTAGGCTTCGCGGAAGCAAAGATCATTACAATCGTTTCAAGGGGCTCAAAAAATTTATGATCAGATTTCGATCACTTATGATCAGAGTTGCCACTGAAAAATAGTTTCACGAAACATATTTCGCACAAATCAAAGAGGTATGGTTTTCAATGAAACGCCATTTTTCTCGGAGTTAGTTTTTTTGACAGCTATTACTTGATTTATAGTCAGTTTGGTTTGTCATTTTATAATAAGCGGACTTATTCCGCAAAAACGTTGCAAATCGGGAAAATTTATCATCAAGATAGTGGTTAGGTTCGCCTCCAATATTCTGTCATCATAATCGATCCGCAAAGTGAATAATTCATGCAAACATATATCGGTTTCGCACCACGTTTATCCAAGTGGATGATGCGTATTCGCATTATTACAGTGCGCACCGAAGACGATTTTGCTGCTGTGGAACAGAGTAACGAAGAAGACCCAAATGAATCCATCCGTCATCGCACACATCATTTGGAGTTGGGCCCAAACACTTTACGGAAGGCTTCACGAAAGGTTCTTGGTTTGCGAACTTTCAATATCTAACTATTCCAATTGGAGTCAAGCAGTTACCAAATTCATCGCAGGTTCGCTGAATTGGCCCAAATTGTGATGACCACCGAACCTGATTGTTACAAAAAAATGTTTTTCAGCGATGAAGTTTACTGTTGGTTAAATAGGTGTGTTCATAAACAAAATTGTTGCATTTGGAGTGATGATAATCCACTAGTCATTGGTGAAACGTTTTTATATCCTTAAAAGTCACTTTTTGCTCATAGGTCCATCTTTCTTTAATAATAAAGCCGGCCGTAATGTTACAGACAATGGTGTACGCTATGGAGTCTTGATTAACGGCTCTTCCGTGTCTGATCTGGAGGATTTTGATGTGGACGACTTTCGGTTCCAACAAAACGGTCAACAAAACAATCATTTTATTGTAGAAACTTTTATGTGAGCGCATTATATCGCGTTGTAGACCTATGGCGTGTCCTCCGAAATAGTGCGATTGAACAGCTCTTGAATATTTTTTGTGGGGTTATGTGAAGTCGGTTGTCTACGCAGGTAAGCCCGAGACGCGGAAGATAATGTTTGGCGCGATATTGGAGACACAAAACATACTTAAAAATGGTTTCCACTTATTTAAATGATATTCCAACACTATCTGCGAGGTCTCTAATTGTCAATCGACTATTTCCAAGCACCAAGTCTATGATTTTTTGAACGTGCTCCTCGTCGTTAGATGTCGATGGTCGTCCAGGGCGCGGTTCGTCTTTAACTCATCTTACTACAAGAATATTCGTTCCGCAACCAAAATTTGGTACAAGTTTTTAGATCAACAAAATCAAACGTGATGGAAAAGGAAACATTTACTTTTGGTTGTAACACGGGTAACTTGGAGATAATTAAACCTTTTAACAAGCGGACGCTTGGCAAATGTTAAAGACAGTCCTACCAACCTCAATCTGCCTTCCTGGTGTTCGGTAGTTCTAAAAGAAAAATTCACCTTACTTTTTGTTGAGAGTACATCAATATGAAAAATGGGGTAACGTTTTCGAAACTGCTAACTTAGTTTCAGAATCACTTAAAAATAACGGCAATTATAAAATTAAAAAAATCGCGGGATTGTAAAGTCCAGTTGTAACATTTTTTTATTATGTTGAAATACGAGTACATACCAAGGAGCGCCCCTAATAAAACCTGCAGTAAAACTTTGATGAATCACTGACCTTTAAATTTCTTATTCTTATTCTTAAAATCAAAACGTTTACTCCAGTGAGTTTTATTTTGTGGTATTTCATTAGAAAGTACTTAGTTATTTCTATACATTTATTATATGTATGTATGTAAATATAATACTTTTGAGTATAAAATTCTTCGCACTCTGTGTAAACTTCGGCTTAAACTAATTGCAATTATTTCTTAAAGTTCTATCTTGTGTATGTGTCTAGTAAGAGCTGCTTCGTCTTTACGTATTTCTTAAGTTTAGATACTTTGTAATTTTGCGTGCCGAATTGTTTCGAGTTTTGTCGGAATTTCTTTGTTGCGTATAAAGTTGCTTGCAACATACATATGAATGTGTGTATGGATGTATATGTAGTGTGTGGTATGGTGTGCGGTATAGTGTGCTTTGCATATGTTTGTAGCAGAATTATTTCAATTAATGAAGTACAGTAGCCCACCGGCACAAAACATTCCTTGTGTGATAGTCTCACATTTCCATGATTCACAACAAAGTTGTTTCTATACCTTAAAGAGACTGAAGGAACATCTCTATTCGATGTTATACATTTTAGTGCGGGTACTTCACCTAAAAATCTAAAAAACGACGACAACGATATAAAAAATAGACAAGGGAGCACCGAAGCTTTATACCCTTCCAGTTTCAAGTTATCTTACAAGAACTTGATTCTGATCGGTCTCTTGGTATGTCAGCTATAGTGGTCTGATTTCAAAATTTTCTTCAAACTTCTTTAGGAGAAAAAACGTTGGACAAATTTTAGGCAACTATCTCTAAAATCGGAGTTAAAACATACGTTATTCGATCGAAAGTGTCACCAAACCTAACCGAAACTCTGGTGTATCAAGTTTTATCCCGTTTTTACCTATATATGGCTGAAATCTTTGCATAAAATATCTATTGTTAGTTCTTAATTTCGTAATCTCATAACCAAAAACCAAACGGTCAAAGCTTGAGTAAAGATTGATGGAGGGGTATATTGTCAAGAACTCTCTATCAACTTCAGTTTCATACTTGGAAATTTGATTTGACTATGGACTGTTTTTAAAGCCGAGTTTGCTTCCATTAAGGTAGCGGTAGATTTACTCCGGAAGCTGCTTTAAAGAAGATACTCTCCACTCAGTTAGGAGGGCGGCACTATTTGTCTTCATTTCACTTACCGTGCGTTTAAGGTTTATCAAGGATTACTTTACCTCGTTGTCAGTGGTATCGACTAGTTTTGTTATAAGACTTGTATGGATGCCAGGTCACAGCAGAATCATAGGTTATTGTAAAACTGACGAGCTGGCCAGAAAAGGCACCATAACCCCGTTATCAGTAAAATGGGAGCGGATCGGTGCTCCGCTCTCCTCAAATGTTCCACTACTGGATAGCTGAGCTTAGCGGGAGGTGGGCTACCAACGGTTCAAGCATGGAGATAACATCAGATAATGTTTCTCTTGGGGTGTTTGGGGAGAGCCATTGTGAATTCGGACAAAATCGCACAGTTAAAGGGTCAAACAAGGCAGAATTTAGAATAATAATAGAAAATTGTATCATATGTGGATGGGAACAGCTACCTACACGTACATTCCTAGTAATTGAACCCCACGCATAACATGTTACCTTAACTTTTATTTCCTGTTTATTTTTTTTTTGTGAGCAGACTCCAATTCAAATCTGATATGAGGAACAGCATATGGTTGATTTCAGAAACATGCTTTCTGTCATTTTGGGAATTCACCCAACCAAAGTGGGAGTATGTATGCTATTAGTGGCTGACATCTTCTTGTTTTGTCACCAGCAAACTAATATTAAACAATTGTTATTATAGCACAGCACTTAGGCCCACGAGTAAAAGGTCTCTGTCAGGAAGCATTTAAGTGATGCCGGCGATTAATGTTGAAAACACACTCAAACTCCACCAACATATGGGTACTGTTCCGTAAAGTGGCAGGGGCATACATTGGGAGCTGTAAGTGCCGGTGGTGAAGAGCAGGGAATCAAAACTACATGACACCAGAGTGAAAGGTTGCACATAGTTTAATAATTGGGCTATGTATGTATGTGCCTGAACGTACGTTGGTCATTATTGCTACAACAATTTGCAACAATTACGAAAATAATACAAGACGCACAATCGTGTTAAACTAACAAAGCGTACGGAATACTGTGGGGAGACGAGCATCTTGTAAGACCAGCTGGATGCGCTGCTTCGCTTATAAATTCCTTACATATGTTTGTCACATAGCAGAGTCGTCGGTTAGTTGTGGCATGTTGTCGTTTTTCTGTCGTTCGTCCTCTGCGCCGTCAGCAGCGTTTGCATCTTGGGAATACGAGTACGCAGTTGGTGTTGGTTGGTGTTGGTTGCCTTTCAACGGGTCCTTCTGGCTTCGTTCACAATGCAAAGTAATTAAGCTGGCGAAATTCTACACTACATATTGCCACTAAATATTCCTGTTCGCAATTGCTCTTAAAACCATTTTACCGCTTGTTATCGTTGTTATTATGGCGCAAGTTCGTGTGGTCGCCTCTTTTGTTTGCTCGCCAGACGCCTGCTCGACCTCAAAATGTTGCCAGCTTGGCTTCTCTACACCAGCCAACATCAGCCCGTTATTTGTTGTATCTTCATTGAAAATTTGAGTAGATTTTGAGTTGATGCAACATCTTGTAGACAACAATAGAAACAATAACAACAACATTAAATGTTTAGAGAATACAAAAGCCGGGAAACAAGTAAACGCCACTATTAAAACATAAAACCGCAAAAAAAGCAAACGCTATTAGACATTAAAGGGTGCTTAGGCGAGGTGTAATGTTCAAGGGTTGCTTTTCCCACTGCCGCTCTGACTCGGTGAGTCTTCAGCGCTGCACTACGATCTCGTCATAATTATTACTAAAATCTAACAAACTGCAATTATGAAATTCAATATTCTTAAACTACGTTCGATAGGCAGGAAGGGAAGCAGCAACAGAAATATTATTTATGTGTGTCGTGCTGTCAACTCCAGTAACATTACATCTCTTACATTAAAGGCTTTGTGTCGTAGTCCAAGCAAAGAGTTCTAATATTAATTATAATAAAGACACTTGCTCATGTGCATAAAGCAGGGACCGGAAATAAGAGTTATTTTACAATTTTTGATGAAAAAAATCACACATAAAGGAACATCGTAGAAAAGTTTTGATTACACCATCATGATTTTTAGGTGAACTATATGCGAAATATTGTATGATTTTTAAATTTTGATTTTTAGATCAAAAATAAAAGTTATTTTTGATTTTTATATTTTTAAATCAATAATAAAAATCAATTCAAAATTTGTGACATAATATGTTTCTTAATCTCTGTTAAGCTTTAAAGTAAAACTAAGGTGTACGGTCATAATAAGAACAAAATGTTATTCCCCTGAACTTGATATAACGCTATTACTTGCTTCTTCTGAATACTGTTTTAATTAAAGCATTGCTACCGTGAATATATTTACGTAAGAGTTTATTGGACGTTTGATAATGGACAAGTCGCATATATTCATATATAAAAATTGGAATGATGCAGCATATTGTAATACATACGGCACAAATAAATAAAAAAAAAATTTTGAATTGATTTTTATTATCGATAAAAAAAAAATTAAAATCAAAAATAACTCTTATTTTTTGATTTTTTTGATAAAAGAGTTACGGTCCCTGGCATAAAGCCATTGACCACCGCATCACTCATAAGACTGCATTCACATGAAGACTCTTTCGCCGTTAATTATCAGCAAATCATCTTTTGGTGTCGCTTATTGCGTTCACACGAGCTGCATAAAAGCGATAACTTAAGTCGGAAAATTTTTCGTCTTTTCTTTCATATTACCTTTTCAAATTGGTGTACCCGTTATATACGCGGTGAACAAAATTATTTTTGATTTATTAATTATACTCTGAAGAGGGTATATTAAATATACCACGATCTTTGTAGCACCCGAAAGAAAATGTCGTAGACGCTAGAAAGTATATAACCAGTGATCAAAGTAGAGGTACTTTTTTAATAGCCGTTTTTTGACAGATCACGCATGAGTCGTGTTTGTTTGGTATTTAATTATGGAAAGACATACGTGTGAACAACGTATACAAATCGTTCAACTTTATTTCGAAAATTGATGTTCTGTAAAGAACGTGTTTTTTTTTATTGGATAATATTCGTCCGAATAGACCACGTCCAGTACCCAGTGAAGAAAATATAGGAGCCGTAGCTCTGAGTGTATACGTAAACCGTAGAGAGTCGATTCGGCGCCGTTCACAACAACTTAGACTGACCTATGAAACGACTAGGGGCATTTTACGTCGAGATATTTAATAGAAAGCGAAGAGATTCAAGAGGTGCCATTTCAACGAAGCAGAAAAAACAACGGTTTGGTGTGGCTTGTAGGCTATTAGAAAAATCGTCCGTATTTCTTAAAAAATAATGCAGGTGGGCACCTAACCGTCAATGGCGATCGGTATCGCGCCATGGTAACCAACTATTTGCTGGCTGAAATTGAAGCTCGTGATCTCGGCAACATTCGGTTTTAACAAGACGGCGTCACTTCCCACACATTGCACCAATCAATGGACATGTTGAGAGAACACTTCAGCGAGCAGATAATTTCCGTTTAGGGCCGGTCGATTGACAATTCAAATCGTGTAATATCACTCCGTTGGACATTTTTTAAGACGTAAAGTCTAAAGTCTATGTGACAATCCTACTTCGATTCAGGCCTTGAGGAAAAACATTACACATTGGACGATTGGAATTTAAGTGTACTCTGCCAAAGTCACAAAACAGCAGACCACACAATCTGCGCCAACTACCATGGGATAAGTCTTCTAAGCATCGCATATATGGTTCTAGGGTATTGTGTGAAAAATTAAAGCCCACCGTCAACAAACTGATTGAGTCGACTTTACGAGGTTTCGAGAGAAAGGTGCTGCGAAAGATTTATGGTCCTTTGCGCGTTGGCCACGGCGAATATCGCATTCGATGGAACGATGAGCTGTTTGAGATATATGACGTCATTGATATACTATAGTTCAGCGAATTAAATGATAGCAGCTACACTAGCGATTATAGCTGGTGGTTTTTCATTGGGGGTGTTTTTTACGTGGCGGGTCCCAAACCCAGCGCACAACCCTATGCAGGGGATGTTTCGCCTTCTCACTTTAGCTCGCCTTCAATTAGGTTACCCAGAGGATACTTAGTCAAAGACCGGAAGTCGTGAGCTGCTTGAGTCATATGTATAAGAATCGTTTCTGGCCACTCCCAAGTGAATGGCGATCAGAGAACTTGCGCGAACTTCTACACATGACTCCATCCTCCTATATAATCGCGTAAGCGGTGTCTACGCCAGTAAAGAAAAAAAGCTACACTGGCTACGTCATAGTCGCCCGAATGGACGAAAACACTCCAGCTCTGAAAGTATTCGACGCATTACCCGCCGGGGAAATCAGAGGAAGATCTCCATTCTGGCGCTATTGTTACCTTGGCTAAAATCGCGTAAGCGTTATATACTCCAATAAAGAAGAAGAAGAAGTTAACTTTTATTGGATTAGTTGATATCGGACATAAAAATAAAACAATCTGAATCAAGTGCTTGTTTGTGCTTGGTACAATATCCGAATAAATTTTCCAGACTGGATATCTATAATTTCATACACTTTATGCATTACGCTCTCTCTTCGTCTTTCCTCGTGTCCCTACACCTACAAATACTTGTTGAGACGTTAAAAAGATTCCTCGTGTGAACGCAGGCTAACTAATAGTCGTTCTCCTACCACTCTGTCTCTTTCTCTTCGCCTTGCTGATATGTAAATTTGAGTTCGTCGCATTTTGAGGACATTCACTTTGCCCTGCTCCTATGATTTCATAATTTCTACGCAAATGATACTCGTTAAAATTTTTATTCCTATCCATGGCTACCTACACGTTATGGTATAATGCATATTACAATATATTGAGGATTTTTTTTATGTTGTAGTTTGAAAATCATTATGGTTACTACCATTGCCGGCTAAATTGGGAAACACCTCATCATGTAATTCAATATTTAGTAAGTGATTTGTCAATTCAAGTTCGGAAAGAAAAATACCAATTTGGCCGTATCGGCAACGACGACTTTTTCTTTGTCAACTGAGCATAGCACGAGTAGAGCCCTCTGACAGTTTTGCACTTCATCACATAGTCGATTTAGATCACACTTTATGAATTCCAGAAAACGGTGAACATCAAATTTACCGACCAATAGGAAAATACTCGATTTCTGTGGCGTTGGTTCGCTGAGTGAAGTCCACTGTTTTAATATCTGGTTTTTACCAATGGATCCATGTATCGTCAATGGTCTTGTCACCGTTTGAGCTAGGTTATAGGTTAGGTAAGGTTAATTTGTTAGGCCAATAAACCACGCATGGACCAGTTTTGGTCCATTTCTATACCAGATAGAGTGCAGTTCAGTCCAAGAGGAGTAGTGATCCTTTAGGATGCCTGCGCTTGACATAAATTTTAACAGACTCTGTGGCCTGACTATCGATACATCCTGCAGTGTATGATAACGTGGGGGTCCCAGATGGTTAAGGCATAGTCTTGCTAATGCGAGACAAGTACACAAGAGATGATGTTTCCCAAGTGCCCTGCTCTAGACATTTCCTGCTGTCTTCTCAATCCGTCAGACCCATCTTGCGGGCGTGTGTCGCTACTAGACAGTGACTAGTTAGTATTCTCATCATGTTCATACAGTCTCTTCTATCGAGTGCCAACAGGAATTTTGTGAACTTCATATCTACCTTTTGCAGTTTTTAACCCAGGTTTTCTTTAACATACTTCTGTTGAGATCATCGTGTAGACAATGGATGAGTTTCCCAATGTTGATCATTCGTATTCATGTTAAGCTAGATCGTAGATCTGTAAATGTATAATTATATTTACAACCAGGATGAAGGTTCGACCACATTTGCAAACCAACATAAACTTTTTTAACAAAAAGCTCGATCGACTTGGCCGATCTCTGCAAAGTGTACATCTTGATAAAAAACCTCTTGGCGTTAATAATTTTGTTCAATAGTAAAAGGTACAATATTGTTGAAGTTTACCAGCCGACAAATAATATTTTCCAACCGACGAATTCCATACAGATCTGTCTCTTGAAGTCTATTTTTAAAGTCTTTTTTTAAAGCCATTAAAGCCATGTAAAACCAATAATAATGAAACAAATACAAAAAGGCGCATGTTGAATATATTTCTACTCCGCCTCATTGATTCAATCCTCAATTCCACTTACTTTTGCACTGGCGTATGAGTCACGGAAGCAGCTCCGACTGTCTACAGTCCATACAGTACGACAAGTATTGGTGTGATGCGGACAATAGACAACGGTAATAGTCGAAAATTGAATTGGACCACAAGCTGTGAGCGAGGCGTTGCAGGAACCCAACAAGGAAATCAGGAGGAAGCAACTGTTGAAGGCGAAAGAACAAGCTCAATAATAATCAGAAAACACACAGAAACATAAGAACATAAAGTAAACAAAGCAAAATAATTGAAAGACACCGAACAATGAAGAGCGGAGCAAGGGTTAAAATAAAAAATGTGAAAGGAAAGCGATTCTTCTGTAATTCGGAAAACAAAAACAATACTTTGAACTGCTGGCAGTTGCCAACGCCATGCTTAGACGTTTATTTTCAACATGAGCCATTTGCCGGTTAAATACGCGCATATCCTTCCTAATTTCATTTGGCGCATCGTCGCCTCCATTTCGTTGGACCGTACTTACTCTTCACGCTGGCAATTCCAGCACACGACTTAAAGGCTTGTTGCATACTTTTGGGCAACACATAACAACGGCAGCATTGCATGTGGCGCACAGTGGTATTGCGTTGACAAAATATCGATTTTTGAGCTGTTATTTATTATACAGTTTAGAGCAACTTTGGTGAACTTCAATGTTAGAAATTCCCCTATATATCGGGCACGCTGCTTAGTTACTTCGACATGCAGTTCTTAGATACCACAGTATCACGACGACGGACCGGCTGAAAATAGTTCGCCCCTGTTGTAGTTGAGAGTTATCTAGCTAAGGTCTGAGTTTATAGTTTGATATACCTGCTCTTCAATAGCAGATCACTGAAATCTCACCGATCTTATCATATTTGGGGGTACATAAGAGGGTTAGACCAAGGTGTCAAACGATCTGTGCCAAACATCAGCATGTCTGGGTGCCCTTAAATAGCTCAGACTCCAACGGAGCTTAATGATACCTGGGATCCTCCATTATAAGGTAGATTCACTGGCGTAGAGGGTTATAAGCAAGAGGACCTTCCCGGAGTCGGAAGGCACTAGTTGTTCCTAAACTAGCTACAGTAAGGCTACAACACCAGAACCCAACCCTTACAGCAAAAGAATGACTACAAAGCAAGAAGGGAAGAGGGATATCAAATATGAACCTGCTAGTAGTCCATCTGCCTAACTTTAAGGTCGATGAGCCAGCTAAAAGTACGTATTGGTAGAAGCGTTGTGTTGCTGCTGAGAAAGGAAACTGAAAGACTCTAAGAAAGCCAAAAGAAAGAGGCTAAGAAAGCCAAAAGGCCGAAAGGTTAGACACCCCCAAAACTGCTTATTAATGTGGTCCAGATAGACATTACATTTCGTGTGTTGTATAAGGGTGATTCCGAAAGAAAAATTCCCAGAGTCCAATGGAAGTGGGTACAAGCTCGGCTGACAAACTTGGCGTTGGAAGTGTAATTAAACAATTCGGGTCCGCTGCAATCATGCACAGATTCCGGCTGATGCTACAGACAGATCAAAATTATGTACGACGACGAAAGATCGGCTCAGCTGTATAAAACCGCTATAGCCAAGGTTGGCGAGATATACCTCGGAACTAGGCTGGTAGTGGTTCACAAGAAGGACACTCCATCCAGGCCAGCGGTCAGGGCCCCAGCTATATCAACGCAGCCGGATAATATTACATAACGCAACTCATTAGAGCTTGCAATCCAAATTCCAGAATCTGAAGTGCGGACTGAAAAGGCCACAATGCAAATATGATTGCTATTAGAAAAGGAATTCATCGAACCGGTAACGAAAAGTAGTGGGAAGATGAACTATAGATACACGAAGGTCAAAATAATGAGATGAATTCAAAATTTAACACTATGGTCTATAAATACATTTTTTAAAACCTAAATTTGGTACTGATTTTCATGTGAGATATTTGTTCAAAATGTGTATAAAGCTCTCTTTTCATCGTTCTTGACAGGCATGGTATTAACTCCGCCTCGAATACGTTGAAAAGGGCTGCTAGCTTTGCCAACTCGTCTGCCTTTTCGTTGCTGAAAATGTTCCTGTGACTGGGAGCTCAAATTGTAGATATGTAAGTGCAGTTAAGATACCGGTGAGCTGAAAGCCTTCCTACAATTGAAGCATCGCCTCGAATAACGTTGTAAGTGTTATCATAGCCGAAGGCACTTACAACGTTATTCGAGGCGATGATTCAATTGTTGATTGCGCTGGAAATAATTTGTGGCACAACAAGGCGAGCAATTTCGCCTGGCTATCTGTGTATATGGTTGCTTTATGAATCTTCTTGTAGTTATTCAGTAGAACTCCACAGACCTTCACTGTGTCTACTACTTCCGCTTGCAAGATGCTGGTTGAGTTTGGTGGACGGGTAGAGAGAAAGATCCGCAGTCTATTTTGGATCCGGCGATATATATAGAGGTAGTATCCTTCTTCCCATCTAAACGTCAGAGATTAACCAAACCCGAAAGTGACTATTGAAATCTACTCTGGGGAATGTAGTCTGATTTACTTAGATTTTCTTGGTTTCTTCCGATTCCAACCTACTATTTTCTTTAGTCTGCCAGCAAAACTAGCGTATTGAGTTCGCTATAATTATGTTGACATAACTTTCGAACACTTCTCCCACCACTTCTTTAAGAAAGTGTGCTGAACATTTATTATATAAAAGCACACCACTGTGCGACGAGTTGCCATGCTAGATAATTTGGTAGCGCACATTGGGGAGCTCAGCTGGAATGCCAGCAGCAGGAGTGCTAAAGTAGACGAATAAAGGGTTCGTGGCGCAAAGTCAAACCACACGAATATTGGCGAGTACACTTGCCGAAAAATGCATACGCGATTATGTACATACATACATATATACATATACAAGTAACTGTGTAACTATGTGAGCGCGTAAAAAAACGTTGAAAGGTGCCAAAACAGCGTTGTGCTTGGGTGTGAGAGTTTGCCATACCAGTGAAAGAGAAAATGCAAATAAAAGTTCAGTGTTAAAAAATTGGCAGAAACAAAAATACTGAATAAAATACAAAAGGGCGCAACCACAGTGACTACCAGTGTCCTTCGCAACAAATTTCAAACTTTTTGTTATAATTTTTTTTTTTTTGGTAAACTAATATTATGCTGAAAACGCCTTCATATGTAAGGATGTATGCAGGCACGTAGCCAGGGGGGGGGCTAGAGGGCTGAAGCCCCCCCCGAAATAAGGAAATTTTTTAAATAAATCGCAAATAATAAAGATTTATCACTGACTGAATCTTTTGAAACTCTTATACACAACTCAGCTCAAACCTATAACAGTCGTACGCAACTACACTAGACGGTGACTGAAAACTTATCAAAAGTCATACTTAAGCGTTGTATAGATCTCCATCTTGATATGGCGAAGTTGGTTGGACAGGGATATGACGGAGCAGCAAACATGTCAGGGCATTTAAGTGGAGTGCAAACCAGGATAAGACAACTGTATCCAGAAGCACGATATGTTCATTGCGGTAGTCACCGATTGAACCTTGCGCTTTCTAATACTATGTCATTACCTTCAATACGGAGCTGCCTTGGTATTGTCAATGAAATAGCAAATTTATTTAGAAACCATTCAAATGCAAACACAACTTTCCAGGACGTTATACAGAAGCACGCACCAGAAAGCAAAAAAAGACGACTTGTTCGCCTTTGTGAAACAAGGTTTATAGAAAGGCATGAAAGCATTATAAGCTTTGTGGAGCTTTTCAATTTCATTGTACTAAGTTTGGAAACAATTTCGAGTAAGACATGGTCCATTTCGTCTAAAGCATCAGCCTTCTTAGCAGCGGTAGAGAAAAGCGAGTTTTTGCTTAGTCTATTCGTCTGTGAGCAATTGTTCAGCTTAACGCTGCCACTGTCTGTGCAACTCCAAGAAAAATCTATGGATTTTGTATCAGCAATGAACCGAGCCAAAGAGCTAATAAGAACTCTGCACCAGATAAGAGAAACAGCGGATGGTTTTTTCAACGATATTTTCCAAACAGCATCACAAATGTCTAAAGATCTTTTTGACATAGATCTTGTAGTGCCTAAAGTGGCTTCGCGTCAAACTACTCGTGCTAACCCATCTTGCACAACCCCTTAAAGCCACTTCAGAGTTACAATATTTATTCCATGCGTTGATGCTCTGATTCAAAACATGACAGAACGTTTATTAGTGAATGAGGATATACTCTCGTCATTTCAAATTCTACTCCCAGGTTTTGCTGCAATTGATAATGCCGAAGAATTAAATATTTAACTATTTACTTCGAGGAGCAAATATCAATGACAGCATTAAAATCAGAGTATCGATTGTGGTGTGCCAGCTTATCAACAATAGATCCAACCATAGAAGTGTTGAAATTACTGCAACATTGCGATGCAACGTATTTTAAAAATATTCACTACCTGCTTACAATTTTACCAACTCTTCCAGTGACGACCGCTTCCTTCGAAAGAACTTCTTCAACCTTAAAAAGAATAAAAACTTTACCACGCAGTGTGATGGGCAATGAGCGGCTGAGTGCACTTGCTGTTATTGCAGTGCACTGGGATATTAAAATAGATCCAGATGAAGTAATTAATGATATGGCAAGCAAGAAGAAAAGAAAAATATTACTTATTTAAGTTACAACTACCAAATAATTTAAGTAATATGTATATGAATTTATATTGTTTTGTTTTTAATAAACAGAAAATTTAAAGTTTATATATGTTTTAACTTCAGCCCCCCCCGAAATGAAAAGCTGGCTACGGGCCTGGATGTATGTAATGATGTCGGTATGTTAGGGCGTGAAAGTGAGTGGGAAAGTGTTGGAAAACGCTTGCTCATGCGAAACGCTTAATAATAAAGTTTATAGTTTGCTATTTTTAATATAATTTATACTTAATAACACATTATTTATTTATAGCGCTTTTGTAGCCCACTTTTGGCGACTTAATAACATACATACTAAACAGCCATAATTTTAAATATTTATTAAACATTTGCCATTTTATTTGTACACTTCATTCCGCCATAGTTATTCGGAGCTTTATGACTTTCATATAAAGTCCAGTTTATTTTATAGTGTCTCTTGAGCAAAGTCATTTACTCCGCGGCACTTCAATGCAATGCCCACATTCTCGTATAAACAATTAAGCAGCAATATGCTTCGCCAGCAGTTGACGCCATCTTTCTGTATATTTTGTTGAGTTGAATTCCAACTTTGCCCCAACTGCACTTGCCTTGCACTGCTGTCAAAAAAGTGTAGCGCCACTGCAGCTGTTACTTAAATTTTTATTTTTGAACTTTTGGACAGTAAAGCTTTATGTGCGCTTTTTCACTTTTAATATTTTTCGCTGGTATTTATCACAGCCGTTTTATAACCACAAGGTTCGCACCAACCCACAGCCTAGGCAGCAGTTTTTTGTCTCCCACTCGCCCATTTTGCAGTCAATGAAATTTTCAGCTCTTCTTTGAATTGCTTTCGACCCCCCGTCCCCGACTATAGCACGTGTTGGCCGTAGTCTATGAAAATATTAAAATAAATGCTGTTGATTTTTCCGGAGCCTTTATGAGCGTCAAAACAAAGAGTGCCGATTTTTTTCATTTATTCATGGCAAATATTTGGTTAAAAACAGATTTAAATTTTTGGTCCATAGGCGAGCATTTGCATACGCCCGCTTTTATGTACATAGATTGGGCAAACAATGACTTTAGACACGACAAATTAGCCTGTCATCAAAATAAGTCAGTTTATTTCGTGATGTGCGAAAATAATTGGTATTTTTTCGGTGGCTAATTAACTGCCGCTTGTTCTTTTTTTAATTTTTGTTTAAGAAAAATAAAAAAAAAATTCGTTTTGTACGCGTAAATTAAAGTGTTGACGTGGGAGAAGTAATCAAACTGGATTCAATAAGAGAAAGCCAAAATTCATATCTAGACCATTTTAGGCCTGATAGAAGGTAAGGACAGATATCATTACTTCCTTGTACAGAACAATAAGACAGCTACATATGGACGACAATACAAAATTAGGTGAGTCATAGCAGTCATGTAGCTTGTGAGATGCAAAACTTATCCTAAAAGTGTGTTCCGTTGCTACTTTTTAAGTCAATCCCCAAGTGAGCCTGCTATACTATTCATTTAGTCAAACACTACGTTTCTGAGTATATTACGGTTCCCACTAAGTTCGTAACACAGGAAGCTTCAAGAACCTACAAAATAAATATATAACGATCAGTGGAATGAGCTGAGTCGTTTCAGTCATATCCGTCTGTCGCGAGCTGATTTATTGCTAAAGACCAATGACTACAAATAACCCCATAAGAAGTAGTCCACAACTTCTTGGCGGCCATTCAATGTCATAATTTCTTGAAACCAAACTTTTCTCGCAATAACTCGGTTCTTGTGCGTGCTGTGTGCGCTACATATCCCAGACTTGTTGGAACCAGAGGTTGTCAAGATCAACTTCGACCAATTGTGGTCATAAAAAGTTGGTTATCATCGATTTATACCACTCTGCATTGACAGTAACGGGGTCGCCAGTTTCATTTCGAAAGAAGTACGGACCAATGATTTCACCAGACCAAAAGCCACATCAAACTGTCAATTTAGGTAAATGTAATGGTTGTTCTTGATTAATTTGTGGATTTTCTTCGCACCAGAATTGACAGTTTTGTTTATTTACCGCACCACTCAGACGAAAGTGGGCCTCATCGGAGAAGATAATTTTCTTAATAAAGGTGTTATTGTTTTCAAGTTGTTCCAAGACAAAATTAGCAAATTCACGACGTTTACAGTGGTCAAGTGGCTACAATTACTTATACGGCCTAAATCCTTTCTCAAAATCCGACAGGTTGTGGTTTGAAACAGTCCTAATTCTTGAGAACATCTTGGAATCGACAAATTGCGGTCTTCAACAACTCAGGGCTGAACGGCAGCAATATTTTCATTACTTCTAGCGATTCTTTGTCTTATTGACACTTGAAGAAGATGTAATGAAAATATACGCTCGAAATTTTCAATAATTCGATGAACAGCGAGCTCAGGTGCATTTGGAGAACTCCTGCATCCGATCTTATAAGTGATCAAAGCATCTCTATAGCGCGGCGGTACAAATTTGTCAGGGGTTTAATATATTTTAGAATACACACAATTAGGGTCGCCTGTCCTTACCGAAGGCAAAACGCTTACTATTATGATCGACTTTAGGCAAAAAGGAGCTTGTCACAGCGCATTAATCGATGGTTGCCCAGCGGCAGCCAAGCTGCCAAGAGGCACAGCTATCCAATAGTAGAACACACGATTCTACTGATGACGGTTGCCTTCAGCTTTATCTGCTAACAAAGCCTTGAACGCACGGTTAGTGAGTTTAAGGCTAGTAACGCCGCCTGCTATGGACTATATGACTCTTCTGCAGCAGTACAAAGAAATTAATGTCTTCCTTTCTCCTTCCTTGATATTGGGCTTCCATGATAGCTTCCTACCTGGAACGAGCCATAAATACTTTACGATATCTGCAGCTTGCAGGCGGTTGCTTACCTTTCGCGGCAGTGGTGCCTCTGGGATCGTTTACTTCCTAGTAAATAAAACCATCTCAGTTTTTTTTGTGTTAAGGCCCTCAGGATTTCCAGCCGCCCAATAAGTTACGATGCTGTGATACCTCTACTTTAATTTGTGCATGTCACTCAGGAACTTTCCATTTGACAGCTGGCATAGACAGACGCGCGGACAAGCGACTCCTGAACCTCTCGATTTCAACTCGTCTATATGTTTTATATATATATTTATATAATCTTATATCTAATTCGATTAGTTTTAAGTTTTACAAACAACCCTTAGGTGAACAAAACTGTTGTACTCTGTAGCAACATGTTGCCAAGAGTACAAAAATCAATGATGGACAACAAACAACCAAGAGGACTGTTTGTATAGTTGTATGTATTAATCTCATTCAAACATTTCATGTGTGTTAAGGGAATTGTGATAAAACATGATTCAAATGAAGACATTGCTACATGCGTGTTTTACTGGCACTCTTACACAAATAAACAAACAAATCGCCGGCCGGACGGACCGCTTGGTTATTTTATGAGGGCGATGGATAAGGTAGTGCTTTTGGTCTAGAATAATGTATACATGATTCTGATGCATTTTCGTAGCTACAATTTAAAAACCCATCAATTAACGAACTCAGAGAGTCTAGAGCCACTATGCGCTCAAATGTCTTCTTCTGCGCTCATTGGGAATTTTAGTATTCTAGTTTTCTACAACTCTATTTATAGTTAAGCTACAGACTTATCAAACAGCCCTCGTATATATGTATGTATGTATATATTTCCAATAAAATTATTGTATTATTTACCTTCTTGCTGTTCCATTTGTTTGTATACGTCGATAACTAAGAGCATACATAGTCGATCAGTCAGTTGAGTTGGTCAACAAATACTGTGTTAGGCCACTGACTGATAAATATCGATTTCCTTTATTTGTATTTACATGTGCCGATACTTATCAGAATTGTGTGATGTTTGTTTACTTCACTATACTTTGCATTCCCCGCAATTGCACAATTCACTTGCTTTTCTTTTTCCATACTATTAGAAGAGGCTACCCTAGAATTACTACTTTACATTACTAAATAATCAAGCAACAACTAACTTGTGTATTTTACCTTACTTTTTCCATGCTTCGATTCGGTTCTGCAGTCCTCTCGGATTAGATTTCTGTGAACTCGATGATGCATTATCATCGTGTTCTTCCACAATTCCGACCATTTTCGACGAATGTTCTCACGCAAACGACTCAATACGGTCAAATAGTACTTCTTATTGACCGTCTGTCTCTCCGGAACAAATTTATGATCCACCAAACCACGAATATTGGAAAAAACAATGAGCATCATCTAAATTTTTGAGCGGCTTTGACGGGTTTTCTTTTTTTTTGGTTTCGGCTGATTTTTTCCCTCCATTCCAATGATTGTTGATTTGTTCGCATGTCAAACTCATAAACCTATGTCTCATCGACAGTTTTAATGCTCCCCATGAATGTGGGATCAGGATTCCCATGATCAAGCGTGTCCAAAAAGACCAGTTTACGGTATTATTTTTGAAAAAAATTCAGTTTTATAGGGAGGAGTCGAGCAAGAACGCGTTTCATACCTAAAATATCCACCAAAATCATTCGAACGTACTCGCGAGAGATGTCGAGCTCTTTTACCATCTCTCTAACACTTGTCTGCCGATTTTCAAGCACCAAATTTTCATATCCATATTCTATATTTTAATCAGTTGTAGAAGTCGAGGGTCGCCCAGAACGAGGCATGTCTTCAAGGATCTCTTGGCCGTGTTTGAAGGCTTTGTACCACTCGTAAGTTTGCGTTTTTGATAAAACTGATTCATAAGCCTTTTCCAACATTTGCAATACAAAATTTAGACAAATTCTTTGTACGATATTTCTCACTATTGTCAAAATTGTGTCGCACTACTTATATGTACAGGGATGGATCCACGGGGATCCACGATCTATCCCTCTCCTACCTCTTGGCAGCTTTTATAATAGTCATTGTATGGTATTCTCAGTCTGCAGCGTTTCTGCCAATTAGACACTGACTCTTACTAGAGTTCTTATGTCATTCCATTTGAATTTTAATAGTCGGCATGTGCGGCTCATACTCCTCCATTCATACCCCGTTTGCCTGCTTGGTGAGCAAGTTAGGGACTGACTTGTTCATCTATTTACAGTTACCAGGAATATCAGTATGTCCTAGAACCCATTACAAGTTTATCGAGAAATAGGACGATATATCCTATTAGTCTCTTCAGCTTATTTCCATCTACCGCTGTTGGCGATTCAAATTTAAAATCGGGATGATCTCCTGGAACTCCTTTGAGAGCTAGCCATTGATTGGCGGTTGCAGCTGTACCCTTCTGAGCAGGTAGTCACTATGCTGCCAAAAATGTTTGATTCCAACTGCCGCTTATGTTTTTAACTTTGCAAACTAGCTATGATTAACTTTAGCTCTGGAGTAAGTGCCAGCTTTTGCATCTAGACCAATCTTAGCTTCTTCTTTGTATTGTCTGCGTCCGAGCTTGTTGCAAACCTTGCCCTCTTCACGTAATAACTAAATCCTTTCGGCTTTTATTCCGGATATCGTTTAGTATCTTACTCGTATTTTTGATACTGTAGTCATTATCTGAACCCACGAAAGTATGAAAAAAAAAGTAGAGCCGCTTGCGCATAGCCCTCGCTACGCAGTTAAGGTTATTTTGTTAGAGACAGCGCTGCTTATCTGCAATCTCCGTTTGAGACTAACCAGCAAGGCTGATCCTTGGCATGGGACACATGACACATTGATCTCGCTCTTTTATGTTCCACCAACTTTGTATGGTAACACTTCCTATTTTAATACTGTGCTAGTAAAGATGAGCGAACACCCAACTATAAAGTCAAACCTTAGCTAGTTACCCCAAACTGCAACAGGGCCGAATTTTTTACACCCCGTCTCTGCCACCGTCATGATACTGTGGTAATTATTACTAGTCGGCTCCTTCATGAGGGGTTCACTGGAGATTTTGCCGACCTGTTAGTGACTTAGTCATACTTAATTTTAGCTTATAAAGAGTAATCCGGGTTATTCTATTTAAAAAATACTCGCACAATTTTTTGCAGGGATGTATTCAGCATATCCATACATACAATAAGGTAAACAATATGCTTGATTTGATTTTTTTCGTTTACCACTTATCTGATCTATCGATTTACACTTATGATTAATTACCACTCAGACATACATACTCACACAAAAGCAGACACATAGGTATTACTTGACGATGTTACAAAATAGGTGTCAAATAGTTTGGCATTTGTGTAAGGCTGCATGTTTATATGTATGTGTACTCGTAGTAATAACGTTTATCGCGACTTTCCATGGCAAATCTTTAGGAAAGAATCGTAATTGCAGCGACATCAAAGCGCAAAGCAAAAAGATAAAAACCCAGAATATACACCGGGTTGTGGTGAAAAATCGATATCGGTATCAGGTATTTATTGTAAGCAAATGCTCACTACAGGTACAGGTACCGGTACAGTTATGGTCGTATTAATAGCAGTGAATTAAGAAGTAAGGAAGAGCTAAATTCGAGTATAACAGTTCGTACTTTTGCAAGTTCAGGTTCAGGTTTTGGCAAAATAATTAAACATTCATTGTTGTTAGGTTCATAAGAAAGGCGGTGTGAGCCGGGGCGTTGTCGTAGTGCAATTTCCAACCGGCTGCGATGACTTGTCGAGCCCGATTGACCTTTCATTTGAGTCTCTTAAGAACTAGAACTCGTAAAACTTGACGTTGACGGTTAGTCCAGGAAGAATAATTTCAAAGTGAATGATGCCTTTGAAGTCAAAAGAGACAATGAACATCGTCTTCACTTTGGATTTGTTCATTCTTCTCGAGGAGACGCCTGTGTGGCCACTCGGAAGATTACCTCTTTGTCTCGGGATCATAATCAAAGATCCATGATGTTATCTGTGATTACGTTATTCAAAAAATTGGGGGTCACTTTCACACATGTGGAAATTTTCTTGGTACACTTCCACTCGCCACAATTTCTGGTTGTACTTCTGCTCAAACGAACGCTGCATTTTCGGCTTACATCACACACAGAAACACGTCGCGCGAAAATGTTTGTCCTAACTCGCCAGGTGGTCGGAGACAACTGACTAGCCGCTCATTCGTTAGCTAGGAACCTTCTATGGAATACAGTCGGTGCGCGCATACTCTCAATTACAGTCGCGGCGGAAGAAGTTTAGTCCTATTACTATACGGGCAAACCCTGTATGTGTCAGTCCGAGGACTTTTCGATTGATCTGCTATATAAAAGTATCCGAACAAAAATTAAATAATACAATGTTTTAATTGTACTTCTTCATATAAATATTCCAGGTTTTCTCGTTCCTAACTGAGCACTGCAATTTTCGCGAACATGACTGTACACACATATGTACATTCGTCAAGGCAGCTTAACTTCGCACTCACATCCATTGCACTGAATGT
Organism: Bactrocera dorsalis; assembly: GCF_023373825.1. Lineage (NCBI taxonomy): Eukaryota > Metazoa > Arthropoda > Insecta > Diptera > Tephritidae > Bactrocera > Bactrocera dorsalis. The sequence goes on from NC_064303.1 coordinate 87,981,648, forward strand.
GCATTGGAAGACTTGTGATATGTAATCAACAAATTATAGTTTGTAAATTATTATCGCTGGTAAGCAGTAGAAAGAAAGCAATAACAACACAACTAAATATTTATTGAAACGTTGACACTTCCATATTTACGTCCATAGGTACGCACATATGTGGCACCACGGATATTGATGGTTCCACATATATAGATAGTGAATATGTGGCTTGTAAGAATGTTAAGTGTCACCGCTTAGCGCTGCCATTTTGATGGACTGGCCACAATTAGCTTTCAAAGTCGCTGTACAATTGATCGGAATTTGTCATAGAGCTGTCAATGTGATGGCCATCTCTACTGGCTAAAATGTATGTCATCAGACATACGCTGACATATACAATATTTAAATAATTCGGACTTTGTCCAATAAAAACTCAGTAGAACTGAAGAGAATTCGAATTAAAGTTATTATTTTTAGAAAATAAGTTGAAACAAACATATAGATACGAGGTGTGATTGAGTTTGCAAATGAAATTCTTGATTTATTCTTATGTCGTCCCCCTGAAAATAATACCCTTTGGACCCAAAACACTACTGATAACTTTTTACAATTCTCGAAACAGTTGTTGAGGTCAATTTCCGGAATAGTCTTCAATGCGCCTCCGTTCAATTCAATTCAATCAAAACGGTTTCCCCGGAGCGGTAGTTTGAGTTTGCTGAATAGCCAGAAGTCACACGGAGCTAAAACAGGCGTGGATGGTGCTTGCGGTACCCTATTGCTCCAAAATTTTGTCAAAAAACTCACGAAGAATCAATGCCGTATGCGACGGTGCATTATCCTGGTGTGAAAACCAAGAGTTGTCGGCCCATAACTCAGGACTTTTACGAATAGCTTCGCGCAAACGACGCATTAACTCAAATAGTCTTCCTCTTTTTGAGTTTGGACGATCGGAGCAATTACGGAGTGTACCACACCTCGATATTCGAAGAAAACTGTCAACACAACTTTGATGTTTGACTTGCTTTAATTTGTTCTTTCGGCTTTGGCTCACAATTTTCGTCCGATTGATCGTCTTTTTCCGGGTAGTACGCACAGATTCAAGGCTTATCGCCTGTAATAATATGTTTCAAAGCATAGCGAAGCTGTTTTTCGAAAAAGTTTATTTATTTTGGAACCATCGTGCTTTTCTTAAAAATGGGTTCTCTGGCGATCTGGAACTTTCGAGTAAAACTTCAAATGGGTGTTTGAAATGGTGATCACGGCAGTTCGAAAACCACTCGGTAGATTTAATGGAATTTATGCAGCTTTTTTATTTCGATTTTTTATAAACTCTTTGTTTTTTCTCAAAAATTTTGAAAAAATTTCTTGAGACCGCCACTTTGTTAAGGAAAAAAATTCTCTATGAATAAAACCATTTTTGCTCCGATTGATTTTAGATGATCTTCAATGATTGGAGAACTAATGATGGTCTTCGCAAGGAGTTTTGGTTGGAACAGGATTAACACAAACAGTCATTACCTTCAAATTTCAAGTCGAAACTCTATTGAAGGAAGCTATGTACATACATACATACATATATACTTTCATAAAATAAAATAATTTACTGGAATTTTTCATGTCTCGGAGTACACCTAACCCTTTAACGTTTGTGCGAGTATCTCATAAATCACTAAATATATTTCTCCAAATTTACTAGGGACAAGTCTACTTCGCCTATTTCCAAATACCACTATTTTAAATTCCATCTACCAATATACTTACATGTGTATCGGAGTAAACTTTGGAGCAAATAGTGTCTTTAATGACCTTAGAGACCGAATATATTGAGCTCAGTGCCTATGTTTGATTTCACAGAGCAAATATCGGTCAGTATTTGAGTTACATACATACATACATACTTATGTATATTAATGACATTCAGAGATCAATTATTACTGATAATTATTAAGGGCTTCGCCCAAGTATGGGTAAATTCCGCTTATAAACCTCCTACTGACTATATTTTAAATGGTTCACAGTTGCCTTGAACAAAAATCTGTGCCAAACATCGTGAAGGTATCTTGTAAAAAAAGAAGGTGTTCCATATAGGGACTTGAGTTTGTAATGATCATACAAACATTCATACATACCAACATATGTATGTATTTTCTATTCGAAAATTTAAATATTTCAGTTAAAATAAACAGTTGCAGGTTCGAAGTTCGAACCACTGTTGCAATCCACCACGAAAGTGCTGCTGCAAACATGTTTGACATGCGCTCAACACGTTCCACAGCAGCGAACATGCTGCGACTTGTTCATAGCGGTCGCTTTGTTGGTTTATCGGCACAACGGGCAAATTCAGTTATCTTGTTGTTGGCTAGACATCGCGAGTGAAAGACGTGCGTACGGTTGCTGGAATTTCGTTGATGGCATTTTCTTCACGGTGAATCAAAAATTTCCAGTGCATTGAATGAAAGTGTGAATAAATTGCCGATTAAACGTTAAATGAGGGATGTTTGCAAATAAAACCAATTTGAAGAAGAAGGATGTAAACTAAAAAGTAAAAGAGGCAAGTGAAAAAGGTTAAAAGTGTATTTTTGCGTAGTGAACGGAAATTGGAAAAGTGTTGGCTGTCAAGGTGAGCGACGCCAGTGAGAAAGTGATGAGAAAACGTTGAGTGAAAATCATTTCCTTGATTACGCTAAGTGCAAAATATTTTAATCGAATGGAAAAGACAGCGGATTTCATGACATATCTACATGTACAGAGAATATAGCGCTGTCGTTGTATTGTTTGTGTTATTGTTTTGTTTAAGTTGTTTGTGCTATAGTGAGTTTTCCAATTTGCCGCAAATCATAACGGCAAACACTGTTCCGTGCCACCTACGAGCAGGTGGAAGCGATTAGGGTGGGGATTAGCATGTGTTGCGCTTGCTGTGGCAAAGTGTGAAATGTGTAGAAGAAAGCATAGGAAACAGGAAGTGTTGTTGCACTTAGAGGACTGACACTGACGTTGCAAAGTTTGAGAATTCACGCTGATGTGCGCTTTTTTGCCTGATAACCGGTGTTTGTGTTTATTCTTTGCAGCCGATCATAAGTGGGTGTTCACAGCTGGTGTAAATATTGATGATTATGTGTTTTGATTGAAAGTGGAAGAGCATAGAATAAATGTGTGTACAAAAAGGATGGGAATAATTTATTATTGAGGCGATTATAAATTGTGTGTTAAAAAATTAGTTCAAAGGATTAACAGAAATTGGAATTTTCTCATCAAAAAAGAAAAAATATAAATATTCACACCAAAATAAAAGAAAATAAAAATAATAATAATTCTTAACCTAAAACTCTAAAATAGCGACGACAGATATAATAGTGTTAGTAGATTATATAAAATTATTTTTTCCTCAAAATAACGTGCGAAAAAGAAATTTTCAAAGCAAATAAATCAATTTCTTTGATATAAATTTTTTTTATATATTTATATATCTACAAATGTCTACATATTGCTTTAAATTAATATATTTTTCATTAAAAATGTGTTTATTTCCTCCAACAGGATTGTGAATGATATTTGATTGTAACAAAGTGTAAACTGAAAACAGAAAAACGACATAAATTTACATCGGATGCAAAACAGAAAGTGAATTGGTTATCATTACCAAAAAAAAAATAAATAAATAAATAATAATAAAACTACCAAGAGAAACCTAAGCAAACTAGTGAAGAAAATAAAAGAAAATCGTGCATGGAAAGTAAGAATATATTTTTTCAAATATAAAATATTAAAAATATAAAAAAAATTGGTTATAAAAAGTGTACTTTTTTTATGTAAAATAATGATAATATATAAAAAAGTGTTTGTATAAAGTCATTGCAAACAAAATTTTAAAAAAATATTTCAAAAATATTTTGGAAATAAAATATATTTACAATAGAGCATCAACTAAAGAGCAAACAAATCATAACCAAGCGGAAGTGCACTCATATAAAGTTCAACGTAAGTGAGAGTGTGAATAGTGAATTGAAAAAAAAGTGCTGAGTGTAAATTGTGAATTGGAAAATGTATTGAGTTCACACGTTTGTAATCATAAATTCTGAAACTAACAGTGAAATTAGTCCGAACACAACGCTAGCATGGAGGACGAACTACGCTGCCCGACATGCAAACAACTTTTCGCGAATCCGGTGCTGTTGCCCTGTTTCCACGCCCTCTGCTTGGGCTGTGCACTTGACATACAGACTACGTACACACCCGCTGCGGCCTTGGCTGCTGCCAACAGTGCCAGTGTTGGCCACGTCTCGAACGGCAATATCAACGGCGGCTGCCTAATACATTCCCATCCATTGCATGGCGGCACAGCAGCAACTCATGGTAATAGCATAACCACAACAGCTACGGTACACTCGCATGCTGCAGTAGCGCCACCATCACATCCACCATCGACACGTCACTCATCGAACAGTTCGGCCGCCAGCACCGCCAGCTCGGCTACAGGTAGCGAAAGTGTTACTTCCGATCAGGATCAGGCGGATAAGGTGAGCATTCTGAGTGAAGCCGACTCGGGGGTGGTTTGCTGTTCGAACACATCACGTCCGGTTTCGTACGCCGGCACTGCACAGTTACAAGGTTTGCTGCAGGGTGCTGCTGCTGCGCCACCAGGTGCTGCTTTCTACTTAACTTGTCCGCTCTGTCGGAAGCTGGTGTTCTTTGATGAGGGTGGTGTGCGTAATCTACCCGCCTATCGTACCATGGAATCAATTGTTGATCGTTTTTGTGCACGCGAGGCGTTACGCTGTCAAATGTGCGAAACCGATCCAAAGGTCGCATCGATTGTGTGTGAGCAATGCGAAATACGCTATTGCGATGCATGTCGCGAGCTATGCCATCCAGCACGTGGCCCGCTGGCCAAACATAATTTGGTGAAACCGCGTAATGCAGCATCGCAACGAGAGTCTGTGTGCGGCGAACACGGCGATACATTATCAATGTACTGCTTTGTGTGCAAAATGCCCGCCTGTCCACAGTGTATCGCCGAAAAGCAACATCCAGGACATGAGGTGCAATCCATCAGCGTCACTTGCAAGGCACAAAAGGTCAGTGTTTAGTTATTAATATTCGTAAAACTAATTAGTTTTCTTAGAAAGTGTAATTTTATTTGCCTAATTAAATATGTTGCATAATATGCACGGTTTTGGCTTTAGTTAAAATAAAGTAGAAATAATCTATATATGTGACCTGGTCTACGAAAAGGGAGCTAACGTGCGAGAACTAGTTTTCTGGGAAACAGCTGTTAAAAAAAAATGATTTTTTGACACCAAGCCCCCTTTCCGTAGACCAGGTCACATATGGTAAAGTAAGTAACTTCAGGACCAACTTTTCGCGCTACAGTTATTTATGAGTTTTGGATGCAGCCCAGACATATTTTGCGGTCTCTTTATGATTTTGTATGCTTAGCTTCCTTAGTTCGTTATCCATCTTCCTCTTGCTTTAGTGGTGTATGCTGTGACATTTACATTTTTCTCATGCGCTCTCTTGTTGTCCATTTTCGTGACATGTCTCGACCATATATCATCTTGATCGATAAAGCGTATAATATTTTCACCTTTTATAAGCTAGTATAGCTCATGGTTTCACCTTATACGTCACTCGTCATTATCTTTTATTGATCGTAAGATTTTTTATAGGATTTTTTTTGGAAGATTTTCAGTTTGGTTTTGTCCTTTTCGATTAGCGCTCATGTTTCTGCTCTGTAGCGAAATACTGGTCCAAGGAGGCTTTTGTATAGGACCAGTTAACATGGCCTATTAGCTTTGTTTTGAACAGCTTTCTATCTTGTAGACTCAGACTTGTTGTGTTATCGCCACTAAGTTCGAGAACTATGTAAATAAGCATTCAGAGTTTCAGTTTGGGCTGCCTTACAAACTTGAGCAACTTTATTTATAACTTTTCATTTCATTGTATCTTCATTATTATTGTATACCGTTTGCCAATGCTTATACCTAGCCCTTAATGAAGTTATCACATTCACATAGTTTATATTCCGAGAAAGTCTGCGTCGTCAAAGCAGTTAAAAGAAAAACAAACAAAAGTCTAACAAAACGGAAAAAGAAAAATCGCTAGTTTTCCCACAAACTCATGAATAATAAGGAAGTGAACTAGCAACAAACACACACTGCGAAAAATACTTGGTAAATAAATCAAAAACATTACAATACACAACACACTGCAGTATAAAAGAACAGCAAAGCAAATCAAAAACCAAAACAAACAACCTCAACATGGTGTTATCTAGCACCTTGCCCAAAATTAACACTCGATTCTCATGCTCAAACACACAGCAGAGCACATAAAAGGCCAAGCCACAATCTGCACTTCCTACTTTCTGCTACAGCCACCTTCGGCAGCCTTTCCTGCTGCATGTGTCAGCGAAAATCCCTTCGCCACTCCATTGACCAAACTCAAAACTCCCTCCCTCCAGTTAACTGGTAGTTGCTGTCTTAGCCGTTTCTTTATATTTTTAGTATTCGTGGTTAGGGTTTGTCCTAACCGCTCTGACAGCCATTTCCGCCTGCTCAGCAGAAGAAATTTTAATCGAGCCTAGAGCAACCGTGTAGTTGGTGGTATTGGCACGTCACTACCAGCCTACAACTAACTGGTATGTGTATGTATGTGTATGTGTGTGTGGTTGTAGTAGTGTTTGTTTGAAGTGCGAGGTTGGTGTATAGAAGAGATCCCTGCAGCACAATTTATTGCTTTGGAGCTGTCATTCTTGACTCGGGGCGCATTTGTCATGCTGGGGGTGGAGCTGGCAGCGAGTGTCCGGCGTTGTGTCTATAAACATAAACTTTTGTATAACAGTGTTGGTAACGGATGCATACATATTTAGTGTTTTCTTACAATTTTCTTACATTTTCCTTGAAGCTAATACTTCTTGTTGCTTGTGGTATATATGTATATGTGTGTGTATTTGTATTCACTAGAAACCCAAACAAAGCGTTGCGGTGTCTGTTGCAAGGCGTTGTTCTGTGAAAGGAGTGAGCTTTAGGGTTCAGTCTGTTGGGCGATAAATTAATCGAAGCCTTAACTGCCATCTTAAATAGTAACTACTGTGCGTTTTTATTGTTGCTTTATTCCTGGCCGCACATACACATTTGTCTGACAATTATTATTCTTTTTGCTGTTTGTCAGCATTGTCATTGATTTGTTGTTTTGTGGAAGACATTTCTCAAAAACCCAAATATACCGATTTCTGCACACTTTCGGCCAAGTCAACATGAGGCTTGGTTGTTTGTTCACCGAAATTTTATTTGCAATATGGATGCATAGACTCGTATACCCTGAACAGAGTAGCTTAAGATTTTCGTGACATCGAGAAGGAAACGTCGGAGACACTGAATATAGGTTCAGGTAACCTGGTAGGTCAATAAGTCACGCATAGACTAGTTTTGATCCTTTGCCATACCAGATGAAGGTCAGTTGACACGAATTTTAACAGACTCTGCGGCCTCGCTATCGATACCTCCCCCAGTGTATCATACCCTGGGGACCCCTTACATCATAGTCTGGTCAATGCGGGACATGTGCTCAAAAGATGCTCCATTGTTTCCCTAGGGCCCTGTTCTAGACCCTATATATAAATGATCATGACAACCTGAGTCGATTTAGTAATGTCCTTCTGTCTCTATACATGTGCACTAGCTCTTCAGTTTTGAGATATCGTTCTGAAACTTTGCACACGATCTTTTCTCCTCAAAAAATCGCTTATTTATCGGAACTGCCGCTATCGAACTGCTATGACATATCGGTCATACAAACTGACCAATGCAATTCAAGTCCTTGTATGGAAAAATTTTATATTTGACAAGATATCTTACCGAAATTTTTAACAAATTATTGTCTAAGGCAATGACATAATTTCCACATATTTTGTTCAGATCGAACCACTATATCATATAGCTGTCATACAAACTGAACGACCATATGACCATTTCTAAGTTCTTGCTGTAAACTGTTTTTATTTGTGTGGGGTATTTACCTTCGGTGCCATGGCAGTTACTGTTTTTTTCTCGTTTTGTTTTATTTCTGCCATATTTTTTGTTCGTTGTGTCTTAAGTGCGTCTACTAAGTGGTAATTTATGTTCATTCCCATTGGCTATTTGATTTTGCTTTGTTTGATGAGCCCACTCGTGCGAATTTTTATTTACAGAGTACACATATGTATATCTCCTTCAGATGGTCTCCATATTTTTGAGAAACTAATATGTCTTTTTATATATGTATGTATGTATGTTTATATGTTTTGGATATCTGAAGCTAATGTATGTATGTATATTACAAAGGAAAGAAAAAGTAGAAAAAGATAACTAGGAGTCGTAAAAAGGGGGTTTAAAACTTTGACACATTAAATATAGGAATCAAATAAGAACAGAATATTTTCTTTATTACTACAAGGACACATTCTCTATCAAAAGCTTATGAAAACTGCACCTATCATTACATTAGGTATTGCTTTACTGCTTACTGCTTACTGCTGTGAATGAAGTACACAATTAGTTAAAAATTTTCTCGGACAAAGCAATCAGTTGTTCTTTTGCACATTAAACAGTTGACTTCTAAAAAAGTGTGGAGAAATTCATATACAGTTGAACTTCCATAACTGGAACTTCTATAACTCGAGGTTCTCCATAACTCGAACTCTTGAAATGGCAATGGAAGTCAAATTCCATAGAAATTTTCTCCCATAACTCGAAGTCTTTCTTAAAGAGTTATCCTGCCAACCACTTTATCACGTGGTTACTGGAGTTGGTAGGTTAGTTTTAGAGGATTGAAGTTCAGCACTCTGGTTTTTGAGGCTTCCTCCCACTTAAAAAAAAATTGAAAAACTCGATGTTTCTCTAATTTGAAATTTTTTGTGTATTATGGCGATTTGAGTTAGGGACGTTCAACTGTAGTTAAGTCGATTCAGCGAATCTGTTTATATATCGCGCATCAGTTCATCAATTTGATCTAAAATTCCGCACCCGTGTCCTTGACTCCCAAACAAGCTGCGTCGTCACAACCGAAGGCTACATTTTTTTCTATTTTTTGATTAAAAAAATGTTTAAGAGGAAAGTATTGTATTTAATGCTGGGTTTCCTCGGGTAAAGTACAGCATTTTTTAAAAAAATTTCAAAATGAAATATTTTATTAGAGTTTTTTATTGTTACATACATACACACACTATTAATAAAGAAATTCTGAAATTAACAAAATATATATTTTATACTCGGCCTTTGCGACGCCATTTCCGGTGACCCCTCGGGAAAAATATGAGCCCGCATTGGCAGGATAACTCTTACACTAAACTAAAGTGCAAAAAGAAGTGTTTTAGTTAAAACCAAAACTTAAAACTTGGACGAAAGAAAGAAATAACTGAAAATTTGATTTTTGGCAGAATTTTTAACAAAAAAAAAGTAAAATTTCGCGATTATTTTTTTTTTTTTATAGTTGTAATCGAAAATAAATCCTTCGTTCAAATCTTAAAGAATTTTATCTCAAAGAGTTCTCGAGAAATATTGCCAACTGACTTAAAAAACACAGTTAAGAGAAAAACGCGTTTAAGGACTAAAGACGGCGCACTTAGCCTAGATAGCCTCGACCGCACGATTTCTCAAGGCTGTATCTCCGAAACTATTACGAGTACTCAAATTAACTTGAAAATTTAGGATAATATTCTAGAGGTGTTATAGAATTTAATAAGACATTAAAAAAAATCGATTTTTTGAAAGCCGTAAATACCTTATCACCTATTCTTCTATAACTTTCCTATTCGAAAAACTTGTAATTTCAAATGATTTTCAGTTTTTGAGATCCCATCTTTAGACTAACCAAGCATTTTAATGATATTTGTTAACCAATTTGGTTAGTTGGTATTATATACTAATATGGGAACTTGACAAGTTATAACCTAAAAATAAATATCACCATTTTCTACCACATTCCTTCAATTGAATTGACTTCGAATTCGCACCTAAATGTGAGTTTCTTTTATAGTCTATGTATTAGACCAACCATTCATCTTAACACGATCTATGCTTAAGCATTAATTGTTTTTTTTTTTTGAATTTTTTTAAGAAAGTTATGCAAATTAACCAGCTACTTGGCGTACCACACACAGAAGTGTAAAAATATGCAAATGCAATTACCTGCAGCAGCTGCGTTGAAAATCGAAGGTAATTGTAAAAAAGTAAATAAAACTAACGATTTCGCAACTACCTGATACCTGAAACCACTCACTCACTATTATCGGAGTCAGAGTGAACGTGTTTGTGGACTTAAACAAGTGCACTACACATATACATACATACATATACATACATACATATACATATACAAACAAACATTAAATTTACAGTGTACATTTAACATAAGAGCCAGCATTTCTGTTGTAATGACGAATGAGTAACGAATGCCTTACAAACGCTTTTCACTTAGGTGACCGTGAACTTGCTGACGCGACTTAGCGCAGTGTGACTAATGTTAGATAAGGTGCGAAGCGGCAAAACAGGTTGACGCGCGCGGTATGCTACACTAGCTGCAGAAGTGCTAAAATTTGCGCTAACACTAAGCAGCAACGAAGTATTTGCCGAAGTCGCGCGTGTTGCCTAAACACTCGCAAATTTACATAGAAACACAGATTGATACATGTTTATCTATATTATGTTGTTGTTAACAACAATTACAACATTTCATCGTTTCGCTTTCAGCCACACCGCAAGCGCTCGCAGATAAGCGAAATGTGCGCACAGTTAGTAATTTATTTCCAATTTTTGCATATCTTATCTGTTATACTCCACCTCACCAGGTGTGTTTGCCGTTGTTGTATTGTACTATGTGTATTTGTAAGTGTCAAATAATCTTTGTATGCTTAATGTGTAGTCAACCACTTTTTTGCTCGTCGGTGACATCGCCAGCTACGAGTATTTGCTTAATAAAGCGAAAAAACAGTCCAAATTGTCAGCTGTCACTGTGTAACATTTTTCATCTTCCAAACTTATTGCTTTGCTTTGCCTTTCATTTGCTTGAGTTTGTTCCTCATTTTACACTCGAAACTGACAGCAACTGTCTCTTTAGTTAGCTTTAATTTTCGTGCAAATATTCGTCCGTAGTCACATTTCCAAAATAACAACAATGCGAGTCAGATCCGTGTTGTATTTGCACCTCTTCTGGCGTCTGAACTGTTAAATGGCAGTGGAGACATTCCTTAAGGTAAATTAAATAAGAATTCATCATTGCTTCAGCAAGTTGTCAGCGTTGTCCTTTATTTAATTTTAGCATTCCACAATGTATTTACATAGAGGCTTTCTGCTGGTCATATACGAGTATTATATAAACAATATAGTAAATACAAGCTTCAAATTCTCTTCTGGTCTTTCTAACGAAATGGAGATCTTCCTCTACTTCCCCCGGCGGGCACTGCGTCGAATACTCTTAGAGCTGGAGTGTTTTCATCCATTCGGGCAACATGAACTAGCCAACGTAGACGCTGTCGTTTCATCGAATGCGATATTTGCCGTTGTTAATACACAAAGGACCATAAATCTACCGTAGAATCTTTCGCTCGGAAAGTCGCAAAGCCGGCACATCAGATGTTGTCATCGTCCATGCCTCTGCATCATATAGCAGGACGGAGATGATGAGCGACTTGTAGAATTTGGTCTTTGTTCGTAGAGAGGACTTTCCTTCTCCATTGCCTACTCAGTCCGAAGTAGCACCTGTTGTTGGTGTTAATGCCAATGTCGAACAGTAAACTAAAAACTTTAAACTATTTGAAAAAAAAGGAGACCTAGAGAGAATATCACAATAGCGATGGAGGAAATTAAACTACGGAGTTTAGAATAAACAGAAATCTTGACATCCCAGAACCCGGAGTTTTTGTTTTATGGTAGGTGGAAGCATCGAAGTTTGGAGAGTGGAACTTTAATCCGCTAAACCTAATCTACTGTCAAATCATGTTGCTCTCACGGAACCACCGGATTAAGCATTACTTCATGGGAGTTAATAAGACATTTAAGTGTCCTTTATTGTACAGTGTGTGACTGATACCTAATCTTTTGTAAGTGGTTTGTCATAATTAAAGGTAACGCTTCGCCGACAGCTTTATATTTATTAGAGTACTGACACATACATATGTGCTCTCAAGGTTTTCGGCGTAAAACTATCGCCACTTAATACAGCGGGGGCCCTGAAAAATACGTGTCTTCTATGTAATCAGACGGTAGGGACTGATCCTGCTGAAATTTGAACACATATCTTTAAAAGCATACATGCCACTCAGTATTTGAGTAAAGTTCAAATTCAGGTTCACATGTCGTCTATATACGTCTAATATCAGTCTATGGCTTCACCGTCCTAAAAATGAGTACTGCCACCATTGCTGCCACATTGTATTGCTCTCGATTCTTTCCTCCTTTAGACAGCTCTCATAGCTAGTATAGTTTCTCAAATTCGTCCGTCAATGGGCGGCAACACTTCAGCAGCATCGTTTCATATCATTCGAAAAGCACTATTACTCGAGTTTCAGAAAGAATATGGACTGCGTTTATTAGTCTAGCATATGATTTTATATCTAGCATCGGTATCCATATTAAAGCCGCATATATTATTACCCTTATCATTACCGCAGCAATTAAGAATCGTCGGCTGGAACGCGCTCATCCTCTATTTGTTCTCTTTCTGCTTTAACGACGTGCGCGTGAAGGGATCGTTAAATCTTAGTCTTGAGTTCAATATCACTCCAGAATTCTCCAAGCAGTTGCTATCAAGTAATCTTATATTCCACTATGGGGAGCGACTTCCGGATGCTATTGAGCAAAACTTATGATTTCTCCTTAGCCAGCTCTAGACTCTAGATTATGCAATTATTACATTTGATCCAGAGGTCATCTAGGTGTTTAGACATTGATGCCATTATGAGCTCCTCCGCTTAAGGATTAGCTTGACGTTTTATGAGTGATATTTTCTTAGCACCCTATCATGCATCGGAAAAAGAATAGCTCTTAGTGCCTTCATCCGATCCGTGTCGAATATCTATCTTCTGAACTTTAATTATATTTGCCCATTTTGCTGACTTGAATACATTCTTTGAATCCGAGGAAATTAGCGCGCAACCCCGTAAGATGGGTGTTTCCGTACATTTGTTATATATAACTATTTTTTGTTTTTAACTAACGAACTCTAAAATATTTATTGACCAGACCAAAATTTTTTTATTTAAAATTATATTTAGTTGGATATACCATCAAATTTGAACCAGACTAGTCCATTTGAACTGCATGCGCAAGCCGAATCGATAAAAAAAATGTTCTATATTAGTACAACCTTTAATTTCTTTGTGCGAAGTCTGATCTCTATATGTCAATTAGTTTGGCAATTTTTATCATGGAAAGCCTGTGTTGATTGAAATTTTATGTTTCTAATTGGACCAGTTGAACCACGTCGAAGGAATTGTTGAAAATGTCGGCAGTTTTGTTTTAGGGAGTCCCTTAGTCGATAACAGGTATTAAAGTGGTACAAGGCATTTAGTGAAGGTCGTGTAATAATCGAAAAAAGTACTAGTGCATCCCAAAAAAAAATGCAAGAAAAACAAAAACAAAAATCGTCGAGATACGGGCCGGTGGAGTGGGAGCTTCAAAAAAAACGGTGCGTCCTGATTGACGTGATTTCAACCCTTGTAGAGATCTAAAACACCAAAAACAAAAAGATTTTTCATTAGCAAGGATGTCTTTATCGGGTTGACCATTTTCAAAAAATAAATAACAAAATGGCGTCGACTTGAAAAAAAAATATTTACCCGACTTGTTCGACCTTTTCGAATTTTTTAAAAATACTTCAAATCAAAATTTTTGGGAATCCAAGGCAGACATAGAGCATTGTATAAAGAAGATATATACCAAATTTCAAAGGAATCGGTTCAGTAGAACTTGAGATATCATGTCAACCACCTCAAAAAATGTAGTTTAAAGTTAAGGAGACAATTGTAGTGAACACGGACGCCACGTCACAAAATCGGCTGTATCTCCGAAAATAAGTCGAATTTTGAAAAATCCTTCCAAGGTTATATTTTTGATCGATTTTTTTCAAAATCCTAGACTAGAATACCCCCTTAACGACGTTAACATCGAAAAAGTTACAGTGCTTGAAAGTCGTCGTGTTGACATCAGAAAGACAGCATAGGATCTCATCAGATCTCTTATGGAACCATTCCACACAGTTTGGTTAATGTTTTGGATATTATTTTGATTAACATTTTGGTTAATAGTTTGATTAATATTTTGGTTATAAAACGCGTAATGCTATGAATTATACATGAATCTGTTGCAAAAACAACGTCGAGTAGAGGTTGCAAGAGGGATGCTAGATAATTTAGCTGAGGGCCCTACAGTCATCAACACATTCTGATTACTGCCGGCAGATGGGTTTATGAAGAAACTTGCTGGACAATCTAGCGATTGAAACTTCGGACAGTATAAGAGAAAATGGGCTCATTCTTATATGCACGGAGTATATTTGAAGGTGATAAGAGATTAATACTAAAATACTTGCAAATGTAGTTTTGTTTTTGCCAGTCTGGGACAAATATTTAAATATTTTTTTACTCGCCAATCAAACATAGAAATATTTCTGAATTTGGCAGTAGAGTGCTGCACTATGAACTTGTTCCGCGGGCCAAACTGTCAATAAAGAATATGAATTGCGTGTTATGCGTCGTTTGCGTCCAGTTATTCGTAGGAAACGGCGGGAATTATGGATGAACCACTCTTGATTTCTTCAGCACGTTGGTGCACCATGTCATATTGCATCGGTTTTTCTGACTTTTTTTTGTCAAAAAATCGAGTCATGTCTTTCCGCAAGTATCGTATACGCCTGAAGGAATTGCTTTTGAGGAATAAATAAAGAATTTACCTTTTATAACGAGATTCATTTTGACCATTGTAGTATAAACCATCAACTGATACATATTCTCTCAGTTTATTGAATTTCAACAAATAATTTCGAAAACGCGCATTTAAAAATTTATTGTGACCATGAAACGGAATATTTAAACCGAAATAATGCGTGCTGCGTTGCTATTGGCAACTCCAATTACTAGAATTAATGCCACATTTACCGTATTACCGAAACCCTACCGCGCGCGGCATTCGGCAAAGTCAATAAGTTCGTTTAAATTGCGTATTTAAATAAAATATTTACAGAATTGACAGCGTTTTTAATGAACCCGTGTTTGCTATCACTTCAATTGATTTACAACATTAATTTTTATTTTTCAATTATACACAACGCGATTGGCGCACATCTATAAACATATATGTATGTATGGATGTATATGCGTTAATGCGTTAATTACGAACGATTTTGTGATTTTTTCCGGTGTCATAGGCATTTTTTTGTTGCATTTTTAATTAATTATCCTTTTCACACACAAAGCAGGAAGGAAGCGCCACAAAACATTTAATGCGAATATGGACTATGGACTAAGGCGGTGGTGGTTTCGGAGTTTCAGGGTTTCGGTATTTCAGCAGCAGCTGATGAATCTATGCTTGATGGATGTATGGTAATTAAAGAGTAGATGACACCTGAAACAATCCTACATTCACCAAAACGCACACGAACACGGCGCGCGTAATAATTGCGGTGAATGCTTGCGCCTTTTACGGCTTGACCGCCATAAAATAGGCTTGATATTCATAAATTTACTCATAATAATGCCAACGGCATTTGTGCGTGTGTTAGTGGCTGCGCCCACCCGCTGTTAGGGATAATAGGGCGTTGAAAAAATTACGCAGGCACGCATATATCTAGATAAGCGCAAATAAATGACACAAACACGCAGCATATATGTTCATATATACGAACAAAGCGATAAAGAGATAACACCTTCACCGTGAAATACCGTTTCGCGCACTCAAAACATATAAATATTCATACAAATGTATGTATTAGCTCATAAGTCCAACTGCATGTATGTCTGTTGCGTGCCGCACAACAGGGTTGGGCCGCTTCCCTACTGCGCAGCCACAAATACACGCACACATACGACGAGTATTTAAAGAGTGCGCATAGGCGCTGTGCTGTCCATCGCATACGCGGAGCGGATAAAAGGATAATGTGTGTGAGCAAGGTCTGTGCGCTCACACTTAAATCAGCAACACGTTCCATACGCTCCGCTTTACGGCCGCTCCTTCGTAGGTATGATGATGATTAAATCAACTTAATTGCCAGCGCAACACAAATTGTCAGCAGAGAAAAATTACCACAGCAACAACAAAGGACATGAATACAGCAAAAGGCAAAAAAAAATATCAAAAGAGAAAAAAAAAATAACAAACAGTGAAAAAAAACCGAAAAGAGAAAAAATAAACCAATTAACAAAGGGGAAAACGGCGTATTGTAAAGGAAGCAAAAAGGTGAAAACAAAAGTTGGCCGCGGTAATGACAATACAATGCCAATGACAGCCGAGAAAAGTGATGTGTTTGTTGCGTGAGTGCGGCATGTGGAGCTGGCTATCATTGAGACCGCACTCCCGTACTCTTCTGCACACACACATGTTAAAGCGCGTAAGCTTTTAATGCCTGTCATAATTTATTAACAAAGAATAATCACAACGCAATAAAGGATACACACAATGCTCACTGTACCGCGATAAAGGATATGCTGGCTGCAGAGTCGGGCCTACGGTGTTTTATTTAAATAAAATCAAACGTTTGGCAGGATTACCACTGAACAAAGCGACCCAACGACTTGCTGGCTGGGTCAAAGATTTGTTGGAGAAAATGGCGAAGTCGGAATATTGTTTAATTTAAGTTTATAGAAAATCTTTTTAATAAGGATATATACCTAGATACAGTTTTACTTTATGCCGAAGCTCATACTTTCTTGTTTTATGTTTCGAAAGTATTTGGAAATCCAACTTACCTTACATGGAATTCGATTTTTCTATCAAGATTCTTTATTTTTTGTTTTGAAATCACCATAATCCAACCTAACTGAACTTAACTTGCAGGAAACTTTATCTTTGATCAGCAATAATTCTATAAAAATCATGTATGATATTTTTGAGTATGAATCTACATTTATAAGTATATGTATATTTAGGATTTTTTACACAAATATTTTTGGATCCCTGTTTGGATCGATATTTTAACCGAATCCACATATATATTCGGTTCAAAAGAGTATATTTTACCTCTAGCAGTTGTGACATGGGCCTTTTGTTATATTCAAGCGATTATAAATATATATATATATGTATGTCTATAGGCCAATGCGGAGCTGTAAACTGTAAATGCGGGAAATTTTAACAAAATCTTAAATAAATAGATTCTAAAGCCCGCAAGAGAGCTACATACGAGTATATGGATAGGCACTTGAATAAATGTACTGAATTCTCATTAACTTTGCATACTTATAAACACATAAATGTAAATGGAATGTGCCATTAGAATCACTTATTGTCCTAACTTAATTAAACTTCATTCGTTAAACATATTCCTATGACTTTTTTCAGGTTTCATAATTAGAATATTTCTTATTGTATTTTATTTTTAATAAGATTCGAGTGGAGGCCACTTTGGTGCATAGGTTAAGGGTACGCACTTATGTATATGACGTTGTAATCGAGTTTTCATTTAAAGGGGGTTTCAATAGGGACACTGCAAAAGTAGGCTGACAGGGATAGCAAGCGACGCCGTATTTTCCTGCTCTTTTGACATTCTTTCTCTTCAGTAAGGTTTGGCATTTCATCACGGATAGATGTAAGATCCAACAAGGTGTCGAAATTATTACAATTTATTACCGAAATTCGGAGTCAATGGCCTCAACTTTAAGTTTAACAACGTAAAATTCATGATTATTACAATCGTCCTGTCAGATCAACAATTGAGCGTCTAGTAGAAAAATTTGAATCGACAGACACAGTGCAAAATGTTCCCGTGCCAGTGAAAAAAGAAGTGCCCGTAGTGTCGAGAATATTGCCTCCGCTAGCGCATCAATTGAGGAAGTCTAAAATCAGAATCTCACACGTCGTTCACAAGCGTTGGGCATTTCTGTGACGTCGTTGTGGCGAATTTTGTAAAAAGATTGTAACCTACATCCTTACAAGATCAAATTGACGCAAGAACTGAACCCGCTTGACCATCAAAATCGTCGTATCTTCGAGAATCGGGCTGAGCAACAACGTGAACATGATCCGGATTCTCATCGGAAAATCATCTTCAGCGATGAAGCTTATTTCTGGCTGAAGGGCTTCATCAATAACCAAAAAATATGCGTTATTGGTCAGGCAGCAATCCACACGTACTTCATGAGTCACCATTGCATTCCAAAAAAATTACGGTTTGCTGCCTTTTATGGGCCGGCGGCGTCATTGGGCCTTACTTCTTCGATGATGATTAAAATCGGCACGTTACTGTGAATGGGAATCGCTACCGTTCAATGATAACCGAATATTTTTGGTCGGAATTGGATCATATGGACTTGGACAATATGTGGTTCCAACAAAACGGCGCCAAAAAGCCACACAGCGAATATCACAATCGTTTTACTGAAATCCAAGTTTGGTGAATGTGTTATCTCACAAAATGGTCAGTCAATTGGCCGTCTCGGTCGTGCGATATAACGCTACGCCAAGTCTTTGGTCTATGCCAACAAACCAGCAGCGATTAATAAACTTCGTACGAATGTCGCACGTGAAATTGTCTGCTCTATTTATGCGTGAAAACCGTCGAAAATTGGGGTCAGTGTCTGGACTTCTGATGGCATTCCCGTGGTGGCCATGCTAACGAGGTCGAGTTTCATACATAATGTCATCGAATGTACTCTCACAGGAATAAAGAATTTCATTGATATCCCAAACCGATTTTGTTTAAAAAAACTTTTATAGCGCTGTTATTGAAAAACCCGTTACCAAACCTGTTTTCTAAAAGAGGGAACGTCTCTTCGCGTACAATGACATCTCTACATACATTTTTTGGGATAACGATCTTAAATTTTGGACACATCCTTTTCTCACCGCGTTTATAGCGTATAGCTGCCATACAAGACCGATCAAACTCAAGTCCTTATATGGAAAACTCTTCTATTTGTCAAAGTATCTTCACGAAATTTGGCATCGATTGTTCTCCAAGTCTTTTCTACATTCTCTGAAGAAATTGTTCAGATCATACTACTATAGCATATAGCCCTCATACAAACTGACCGCTCAACAGCAGAATAAAGATCTTTTTATATTTTTTATGCTATAAAAATTACACCTGTGAAGGGTATTATAGCTGCACTGTAGCCGAACATTTTTTCTTGTATCTATTTAAAATATTCATATTTTAATATTAATTATTCAGTGTTATTAATTAACTATAACTGTATTCAATTGTTGCTGTTGTTTGATTTGTTTCTAATTTTCCATTTTTACAGTTATTGCAAATTAATCCCCAAATCCCCGAACTAATTGAATGCTTTTGATTACTTCTTCCATACCAATGGTTTCGATAAAATATATTTTTTTAATCAGTCAATGCCTATAATTAGTGCTAATTACATTACATTTTAAGTTCTTTGCAAGTCGATAAAAAAACTTGTTGGACATTAAATAGAAATTAAAAATCGAATAATTAATTGTTTTGTTAGCGCTAGGCAAATATGGACTGAGTAATTGCTGCATTTGATTGTTGTGGCGAAATTTACGAGGAAGGGGTTATGATGGGTGGGCAAAAGGGTTGTCATTGCGGGAATATTGAAAAATGTTACAAAAAATTAGTTGCCAGAGAGTAATAATATTGATTATAAATAAAGCTACTTAATAATATTTAATTTATCTGCTGTAATAGTTACAAGAAATAATAATTTTACAAACAGGATATATACATTGCTGGGCCAAACACATGTAACCGATATACTGGTTAAGTGTTGTCTAGTTTGACGGATAATCAATATCAGAATATATTACCATGCAGATTATTGCTGTAGTCTTCACAGTAAATCTGCTAATTCTATTTGAAGGAAGGAAAGTTCAACCAAAATTCAGTTCAGTTGAAAGCAGTAATAGGGACTTTAAGCTTTCAACTCAACCGAATTTTGGTTGAAAATTTGAAATTTAGTATTTTCATTATCAACTCAATATAATAAAGTTTCGATTGAAGTGTTGTTAAATACTTTGTGATATTACGGATTTCAACTCTCTGTCAGTATGGTTGACTAGCATATTAAAAAATTACAACTGCTATCAAACAACTGGATTGAATTTTTTTTTATTATTTATTTGAAAAATTTCAGCTATTTAATTATCTGCCACATATTTATTTCCTAGATTGGCAACTCCAACTAAATTACGACTAAAAGTAGCTGAAGTTCGTAATACCAAAAAAGAATTTGGTTAAGTTGAATTTGAAAGGCTTTAACGTCAATTCAACTGAGTGGAGTTGAAAATCGTAATAGGGTCATATAAGCTTATGAGGTTATAAATACTAGAGTTGCAGTTCGTAATACCGAAAATTAGTCAATAATAATTAGTAATAGCTGGGAATGAACTGGCTGATGAGCTCACCCGCTCGGCATCATCCATTAACATGGTAAAACCTGAACCGCTCATTTGGGTAGGTTCCCATACCGTAAGAGAGCTGCTCCGCAAGGCAGAAGAAGTGGGCAGAGAGAGGTATTGTCAGCTAATACAAAGCCAAGTTGCTAATGGCGGGTTACAACCTTAAAAGGCTCAGACTACTGGTCCCATCCTACACTGGCCACTGCAAGCTGAAGAAGCACTTACACAACATGGCAACTTGTATTAATTGCCGATTCTGCGATAGGGTGCTTGAAACACCAGGTTAAAAGCCCTTAGATTCTTAATTCCAAATAGAGATCAAATCGCTTCCCTATCACCCAGCAATATATTGGACTTTTTAAATATGCTGGGGCTAGGCGAGTCTTTGTGGTTTAGGAGAGGGCACAATAGACCTAAGGTCACGGTGCATTTTTCGTCTATCAATCAGTCTTTCCTTACAAATAAAACATCGCACGAATATATCAATTCTTTAGCATCTCTCCAAGAATGATTGAAATACCTACCGATTAATATAAAATAGGAAAATAAGGGTTAAGTTTAGATTAGTTTCAATAGGGTACCCCTGTAACCAAAATCCCCCCTGCCACAGCTTTAAGCAAGTACTTCATGAACATAAAAAATTCCTTAATAACATGATATCGATGTTAATATATCAATTTATAAAATTAATATGCAAAAAAACAAATCATGAACGATTAAGCATATCCCTCAGTTTATACCACAAAATGTAGGCACACATGAAAGAGAATAAATACTATATATGTATGTGTATTATGATATATTTTCCGACTAATCATTTAGCATTAAAATGTTGTAAAAATGTTCGTGTTTGAAAACATCAACACTAGCAGCCAACTCTACATCATAAAAGGGTCCACATGCAATCGGACGATCTGCAATGGGCAGAAATACGAATACAGACAACAAAAGGTGCAAGTCAACGCGTGTGTGGCAACTAGGCAATTAGCACCCGACCACACTAGAGGCATAGGTTCCAAGCGCCGCGATTAGGCCCGTGCTCATGCCACCTACATTATGTAGATATGTATTTAGTTGTATATTATGTATATACAAGTATATGACGCCCTAACTATAATTTCACGTGTGGTAATTTATGCGTTTTTTGCATGTTGCGGAGCAATTGTCAAGAGTGCTTGGAACAATATATTGTTCCTAATATTTTGTGGCGGACACCTACCGGGTGTACCTGGTTCGTAATGTGTGCATACGTTTCTGCGTATGTAGGAGGGGCGTAGGCCGTAAATGTTTTACGATATAATTGCCATTTTAGTAGCGCTTTCCTTTGCATGCGCTTTTTTATTTAGATTTTCTTTTGTAGTTTTAATCATTTTCAGCAACTATTTATGGCGCTAGAAAATGGCTGTAATAAGTGAATAAACTGGAACAATGGCTTGGAGGCGTATTGCTGATTACCAAGCAAGCAAGTGGGGATTGTGTTGAATGCTTTGCAGGTGTTTCGATAGTAAATGGCGTACCAAAAAAGGGCGTGGATACGCCCGATAGTGTCCGTGTCATTAAAAGCTCCTTTATGCCTTAATTTCGACTTCATTGTATTTTGAGGTTATACAATGACGACGAAATCAAATTTTATTAATTTTTATTAAATATATAAATATATAGTTTACTTTGATGAAAGGAAATGGTTCGTAGAGAAGCACTACTAATATGTTAATGATTCACTCAGGCCATATCGATATCAACTTTCTACTCTGTATTTCAAATCCTCTAAACACTACTTCCGCTTTCGCATACACTTACAGTTCGCTAGTTTCATGCACTTTCTTTCAATTTGTCAAAAAAGTCAAATGAATACCGAAAAATAAACATATGTAGCTATTTTAGTGCTGACGAACTGCGATTGAATACATTGATTTAATTCAATTAGCTGCTTGTGATACAACAACAGCGCTTGAAACTATTAAGGCAGAGCAGCCTAGGCACGGAAGTGGAGAAGTGACGGCGAAGTAGTTTGCTAGCATTGATTTTTATTTGATTTAATTTTGTTTTTGTTGCTTTGCTCGGCTTGAAATCGACAGTAATGCGAGAAGTTGAGTGACCGCCACTAATGAAATTGACTGACTACCGAGTCGCTGATAAAAATTTTATTACCATGACTATCGGCAAAGTCCACAAATGCAATAGTTGTATGGCATAGTTCATGTGGTTTGCAAGGCGTTGTACGAGTAAGTTGTGGAGTTGCTTTAACTGCCGCTTGACTATCTCTAAACATGGTTATATGTTCGTTCCGATACTTGCTTTTGAGGTTAATCTCTATGCACCGACTTATGGCAAAGACTTCTGCCTGAAAAGTGATCGAAAAAGACTTCTCATCGATATGAAAAGTACTTAAGCAGTAGCTCGAGAGTAAAATCATTCCATTTAGCCTTGCTGCTAAGGGTAATCTTGATCTCCTTTGTGATTGCCCTTTTAGTAATGCAGCACCTTGGAAGAAGAGAAGGAAAGACAGAAATAAATAACAAAGACGAGAAAGATGTAATAAATAATATTTTTTAAGAATTTTTTCTACCAAAAAATTGTTTTGTTTCATGAAATTTGTTTAAAAAGTAATGAGTTTATCCATCTGAAGCTCTTTACGGTGACTTTCACTAATTCTTGGAAATTAATCTAAATTTAATGGACAAAAAAATAGATTTATATCTAGAGCCTTTTTAATTCAAAAAATGTCGGTTTTAGTAAATTTTTTTTCAGATTTTCGAGGGGTGGAAAAAATAACTAATTGTCTATAAAAATTTACCTTAAAAAATCCTTCGCGCGGGCTTTTGTTTTTCCTGTTTTCAAAAAGCTTTATTAAATACATTGAAATCTACCGAATGAATATCGAGCTACAGTGGTCAGTCACCACTTCAAAAACATTTTGAAAGAACGTAAAAATTTCAAAAAAAGGGAAGAATGATTAATGTTAAAAGTAATGGCATTAGATGTCAAAATCGCCTTCCGTCTATGTATCAGACCACTGCAGGTCCGCTCTCAGTGACAGTGACGGTGTCACTAGCTTCATTTTGAAAGAAATACGGATCGATGATTCCACCAGACCAAAAACCATACCAAACTGTCAATTTAGGTGTTGTTCATGAAAAATTTGTGGATTTACTTCGCATGCTGTATATATATATATATATATATATCTTTCCATGATGAAATTGTAAAGAATATTGAATACAATGAAAAAAATTTGGAGATCATGACATTTGAAAAATGCCTGTCCTTAAGGGCACTTAGATTTCATATCATCCCTATTGTAAAACCCGATATATACAGATAGCTAAACGGCTTTGAAAACACTAAAGTCTCCGGGGTTTCGTCAAAGATAGTGAAAGAAGTCATTTATCTCTTAGTGATCAAGATATACCTGTAATTGGTTCTAGGATCTTAGTGATATTCCTAGTAGCTGTGTAGCAGATGAATTAGCCAGAGCAGGCACCACCCAAAAATTAGACTCCGATAGAGAAGGGAATACATAATATATTATTCAACAAATACGTTATAAATGTAGGTGAGTCTCGTTGGAGTCAATCCTTAATTTGCTTAAGCAGCAGGCAAAGGTGGCATAAATGGAATATGGGTCGAAAAAGAATAACAAATGATCTCTAGTAAGAGTGCTAACAGGTCATTATCTGATTGGCAGACAACCGCCTGGTAATATCATACACCGATTACTGCAGAAGCTATCAAGAGGTAGAAGAAGAGGAGACTATAAAACATATAAAATGCGAATGCAGAGCTTTGTATAGGAAAATAATAGGAACTATAGGCGAGAATTTCTAGAAGATGTCTCGGAAGTTGTACATATATGTATACAACTTTTTGAATTGATAAATGTCTATAATAGAGTGAGGGTGTTTTAGACCCGATGGTTTCCTCAAATGCCTAGTTGCGTCACTCTATTTGTCTAACTGTACAATTCGAATTATATGTGTAGTACATTTAACTCATGCATATTTTATATACACATTTTATCAGCCGGTTCTAGGAAACTACTTGTCAGTTTTTGCAAATCAATAAATAAACCTTATCAAAATGCCGATAACTGCGCAAGGTCATCGATATTTTTATAGCGCTTACTAATGCCAATTGCCGAGGGATAGAAAATATATAGAGTATAGAAATTGAAAGAAATTCACAACAAAATAAAGTAAATGTTTTACTATTTACGCTAGTTGCACCCGCGCTTACGCTTAGCCATAAAATGAAGCGAAAACTTAGTCGGCGTCGCCACCGGCGCGAGCCAAAGCAAATATCTGTTTGACAGTTGGTGCTTAAAATTCGAATGATAATAAAACTGACGGTAATGGGAGATGGAGTGGCGTTTGGCTTGTTTGCATACATACCTGTGCGCTCATATGTGGCGACTTGTGAAGCCTGACTGTAGAGAAGGGTGTTAGGGTGTTTAGAGCCAGAGAGCTGCTTACCAAACATTGTGAAACAGAAGTGTCACATATGTCAGCGCGTGCTGCTTGTTGTTGTACAATGTATTATTTGTTGTTGTACAACGTGTTATAATAGTGCCGATAAACGGCTACGGAAACTGCCACATGCCACCAACGGGTACGCGTTTGTTAATGGTGATTGACTTTTATACAAATACGAAGCATTGGAACTTGAAAGATTAGGCGATAATGCGCAAGCGTTAAGTGCGGTTGACGCCGCCGAGTTAAGTGTCGCATTGACAAAAATAAATATAGGAAGAACATATGTGTGTATGCTTGTTTGTATGTATGCATGTATGTGTGATGTGCATGATAATATGTACATAGCCGCGCATCGTATTTGCCTGTTTGTAGCTGCCAAACCAAACATTTTTGTGACAGCACCGAATAAGTAAAGGGAGATACAAACAAAAATGCAATTAAATAAAGTGATAAAATTTACCCAAAACAAAAAAAATAAAAACAACCAAAAAACAGCTACATAAATGCAGCGCAGCTCATATGGCTGTCACATTAAAGTGCAACAAAAAAGTCGTAAATTCATATTTTATAACTTTTTGGTCATAAAAATATATTTTTTTTTCGATTTCCCCGCACTCTACCGCAACACTAGCGTTTTTTTAGCGTAAAAAATTCAAAATATTGTCACAAAGCTCACATCGGGTTGTGCATTTTAGATAATGCTTGCCACTATCTTTCTAGTTTGTTTGCGCTTAAATTGACGAAGTTGATTTTTCATTAAAGTTCAATAAGGTTCGAATACTTGCACTTTGAGTGGCCAAATGCTTTCACATTTATTTCAAAATGCTTTGTGTGGCATTGAGGAGTGTGTTTGACAGGCGCCATAAATTACCGTATTGGTCATACGTGCACTTATGACACAGATACATACAAACATATACACATATACAAAAAAAAAACATATACATACATAAGTACATTCAAACATACATTCCATGCAACACTGCTGCCTTTTAAGCGCTGCCATATGCCGCAGTCCGAAGGGAGCGTCACTCGCACCAAAGTTCAATAGTTTTTTTTTTTCAATTTACAGTTTCTTTTTTATTTCCATTAATCGGTTTTAGCACTGGCATCGCTTGTGGCTTATCAAATTCTCAATTAATTCGAAATTACTTGACTTTTGGTCTTCTTCGGATTGTGGCATGATAATAACGAGACTTAATGTGGGAAAGTACAATTTCCAAAAAAAAATGGTCATTCGAATTTCAAATCATTTTTTGAAATAAATACACGCAGAGGAAACTGACCAAAGTACGATTACGTTTAGAATTTATAAATATTGTATATAGTACATAACGTTACATCATTTTTCAAAAGTATACAGACGAAGAAAAAACGATGTCATAGAAACCACCTACATATGTACTATATTGAAAAAAAATTAGGGTTTTGGTTATAAAATAGTAAAGTATTGGTTATAAAATGGTTAAGTATTGGTCATAAAATAGTTAAGTATTGGTTATAAAATGGTTAAGTATTGGTTATAAAATGGTTAAGTATTGGTTATAAAATGGTTAAATATTGGTTATAAAATGGTTAAGTATTATTTATAAAATGGTTAAACATTGGTTATAAAATAGTTAAGTATTGGTTATAAAATGGTTAAGTATTGGTTATAAAATGGTTAAGTATTGGTTATAAAATGGTTAAGTATTATTTATAAAATGGTTAAACATTGGTTACAGACGAAGAAAAAACGATATTATAGAAACCATCTATATTGAAACAAAATTTGGGTTTTGGTTATAAAATAGTTAAGTATTGGTTATAAAATGGTTATGTATTGGTTATAAAATAGTTAAGTAATGGTTATAAAATGGTTATTCATTGGTTATAAAATGTTTAAGTATTGGTTATAAAATGGTTAAGTATTAGTTATAAAATGGTTAAGTATTGGTTATAAAATAGTTAGTATTGGTTATAAAATAGTTAAATATTGGTTATAAAATAGTTATATGGGATCTTTTTTCCGAGGGGTCACCGAAAATGAGTTTAAAATATTTTTTCCAAAAATTTCAGAATTTCTTTGTTAAACCATATGTTTGTAACAATAAAAAAATTCTAATAAAATATTTAATTTTTTATATGAAAAAAAAAATGTTGAAAAAAGGCTGTTTTTACCGAGGAAACTCATATAACCCCTCAATATACATACACTGTTCAGGTTATGACTAACAGTTATATAACACCATAACCATTTATAAATCGGTGTGGACATACATATGTACATATGTACCTATGTATATTTATGCGTAAATCAAAATTTGCTTTGAACTGTACTCGACAATAGTCCATTTAGTTGTTTTTCCAACCGTTTCGTGCGGTTTTTATTTTGTGTGCAATTCCTCACGGTAATCAAATCGCGCCAGCAATAAAATTATAATTCATTTTACCGCATTCAAATCGGCTATACAAAATATCATTAGAAAAAAATGTTTTAATCTATGACAACACCAGCGCAGCAATTTTAATCGATTTCGCCGTAACTGCGATTTATTTGCTAATAAATATTTTCCATTTATTTGGGATATTAAAAGTTTTGCATGAAATTACAGTGAACGTGGGCCCTTTTTATACTCTTCTCTTAACTATAGTATACCTATGTGTATGTAAATATACATTTTTGAATTCACGATAATAATTAATCTGCATATTACACACTTAAATATATAAATAATCGGGTGTAACAATTTCGAGAGACAAACATTAGCATGCGCTAAGCTAAAAAATTGCTTTAAAAATGTCAGAAAATTAGAGCAGTGAGTAAAAAGTGATATATGTACGATATGTGTAAATACATAAATAACTGTAAAGTTGTCTGATTAAAAAATAATTCTACTGCTTTAATTATTTTTTCATTAATTTTTTATAGCTTGCCTACTAAAAAAACGGTGTGATGTTTATATTACACTTTATTAAACTATTTAAAATCTGCAAGCTTTTAAATTTTCGTTCGTGATTTAAAACAAAAATTCCTTCATCGATTAGGTTGAATTAAGAGAATCACCAACCCAACAAAGAACTTTTATAAGGAATTAAGAGTAATCGTAATTCGCATAAAATCGATTTTCTTGGAGTATAATACCTCTAGAATAATATTCTCTAAGCGCCATTCACTTGGGAGTGTCCAACATCGATTATTTTACATATGGCTTAAGTATCCTCTGGGTAGCATATAAACCTCAGTTTGAAGGTGAATTATCACACCCCAGGGTTATGCGCTGGGTTTGGGACCCGTCACGTAAAAATCACTACCAATGAAAATGTAACTCGGATATATCTTCGCAAGCGGTGTTTAATCCAATAAAGAAGAAGATGAGATCAGTCGCAAATTTTTCCTTTCGATTTTTTTGAGTAGTGTAATTGTTCCAAACTTCACGAAATACGAGGGAGAATAATAACAACAGTAATTTGAAAATTTTCCAATTTATTTATTGATTCATTAGATAAGACAGTCAGACTTTGGTTGCCTCACCCTAAGTTCAGCTTCGCTCCCGCAATTTCAACTCAAGTATTACTCAGTATTTTGCTTCGGCTCAGCAATGAATGTATCCATCCAGAGCATTAAATCAAAATCATCTATCGTCGC
Organism: Bactrocera dorsalis; assembly: GCF_023373825.1. NCBI lineage: Eukaryota > Metazoa > Arthropoda > Insecta > Diptera > Tephritidae > Bactrocera > Bactrocera dorsalis. The sequence continues at coordinate 88,010,276 of NC_064303.1, forward strand.
TCAATACAAATTTTTAAAACAAACTTTTATTTGTGACACAATTCCAAGTCAAATGGTCTTCTATAAAATCTTTTGTACGGTTTTTGCGAATTTTGTTCTGAGACTATTTGTTTGTAATTTATTGTGTTGAAGACTTTGTGTATCTGCTTATCAAATTTACTTATATAATTATTAAATTCAGATAAAATATGCCACTATTATGGCATGACATTTTGATTGACTTGGTGTATATATAGTATACATACATATAGGTAATAATTGCTCATCATTTTTGCGATAACTTCCACGAATCAATAGTTTCTTATCTTGTCTACAGTTGCGTATATACGTATATCGTTTATACAGGTGTGTTATTTAATAGCCAAATATTTCCTGCCTATATATGGACATTTTTGAATATAATAGACTGTTATATGTATATTCAAAAACTTATATACGGTCCTACATATATACTCATTTGTAGGAGGGTATAATGACCCTATAAAATAAATATTTTGGAATTAAATAACATTACCTTGAAAGACGATAATGATATGGCCTACATATTATACATACTTTGTGACAAAAAAACCCCCGAAAATTGTAATTAAATAAAATATATTTCAAAATAATGTTCTTTGCTAAGTTGGTAGGACTGTCCTTAATTACCATGCCAAATATGAGCGCGATCTGTCAACCAGTTCGTTTACAGCAGCTGCTTAAGTCGGTACACCTCAGTAGTGCGTTGCGATTTCTACAATGGATAAAAATATCGAACAAAGGATTTGCCACAATTTTTGTATTTTCAACCAAATTTCGTGTGGGGAATCGTAGCAAATGTCGGAAAAGGTTCATGTTCAGTTTTATCAAAAACAGAAGCCTACTAGTGGTGCAACGCCTTCAAAGACGGTCAAGAGATCGTTGAAGACAAGCCTTGTTCTGTACGACCTTCAACCTCTTTAACTGGTGAAAATATTAAAAAATTTACTGATAAAGTGCTTGAAAATCATCAGGTTCGGATGTTGGATATTTTGGGTATGAAAAGCGTTCTTGCTTGACTCGTCTTGATAAAGCTGAATTTTTTTTCGAAAAGAGTACGATTGTGACTGAATTTGAAGCAAAAGACGCAATGAATGACCATATAACCCCTATAACCGCTCTAAATGATACCAATAAACCGATACACTAACTATTACCCTATTTTTTACCTATAAAGCTGTAAATGTTTTTGTATATGCCCCATCCTCAGTACTTAACCTCTCACAACTTTTGTTTTACCGCCTTGTTAAAAGGGATGTTTTCGGTAGTTCAATGCAGCTTCACGTAAGCGGTTTGTGGTAATGGGTAATTGTTTGTGGGTGGAGAGGCGAAAGGCACCCTAACTTTATTGGCTATAGTGACAACTTTATAAGCACTTCAAATGTGGTGAATCTGACAAATCAAACAAACCCTTAAGACGTTTCCATGAGTTTCTTATACGTATAAGGATGTTCTATTTGGTTACATACCAATTGGTATATAAATTTCATTTTCCTTCTAAAGGAAACAGAAAAATCCCATACCCTTAAAACCGTGTAAAATTAATGTATGTAGTTCAGGGTATAAAATAAGCAAATATGTTGGCAGCACTGGTATTGACAGCTGCTGTTGGTGTAGTGGTGGTGTACATTCCAGCAATTGGATAAACGCTATTCAAGCATATTGGAATGTGAGCATGTAAATTTAATATCAGTCATATATGTAATGTATTCGAAGGTCTTGTAAACGACATTGATTTATTTACAAATGCAACAAGAACGGCAATAAATTATAGGGTGATTTTTTAAGAGCTTGATAACTTTTTTTAAAAAAAAAACGCATAAAATTTGCAAAATCTCATCGGTTCTTTATTTGAAACGTTAGATTGGTTCATGACATTTACTTTTTGAAGATAATTTCATTTAAATGTTGACCGCGGCTGCGTCTTAGGTGGTCCATTCGGAAAGTCCAATTTTGGGCAACTTTTTCGAGCATTTCGGCCGGAATAGCCCGAATTTCTTCGGAAATGTTGTCTTCCAAAGCTGGAATAGTTGCTGGCTTATTTCTGTAGACTTTAGACTTGACGTAGCCCCACAAAAAATAGTCTAAAGGCGTTAAATCGCATGATCTTGGTGGCCAACTTACGGGTCCATTTCTTGAGATGAATTGTTGTCCGAAGTTTTCCCTCAAAATGGCCATAGAATCGCGAGCTGTGTGGCATGTAGCGCCATCTTGTTGAAACCACATGTCAACCAAGTTCAGTTCTTCCATTTTTGGCAACAAAAAGTTTGTTAGCATCGAACGATAGCGATCGCCATTCACCGTAACGTTGCGTCCAACAGCATCTTTGAAAAAATACGGTCCAATGATTCCACCAGCGTACAAACCACACCAAACAGTGCATTTTTCGGGATGCATGGGCAGTTCTTGAACGGCTTCTGGTTGCTCTTCACCCCAAAATTTGTCGATAAAAAAGCGGATTTTCACATTTCGAACCGAACACTGATTTTGGTAATAAAATTCAATGATTTGCAAGCGTTGCTCGTTAGTAAGTCTATTCATGATGAAATGTCAAAGCATACTGAGCATCTTTCTCTTTGACACCATGTCTGAAATCCCACGTGATCTGTCAAATACTAATGCATGAAAATCCTAACCTCAAAAAAATCACCCGTTATAATGACTGCTAAAATTCTCGTTTGCGCTGTTAATTAAAACTGCTCTTGTTTAAACATCACGAGCTTATTACAAAGTGATATCGAATAATTAATAATCAATACTTTCTTATCTCTTCCAGGTATGTACTATAACTTATTGATTATATTCAATATTGTCTACACTGCAATTAAAAGGTATGAATTACAAATTTAAAGATATCTTCACATAGAATGGAAAATAAAGTAACGATAATAGAGAACGCTTAAATTGAAATAAAACTTGAGTTTTGGTCATAAAATGGTTATATATTGGTTATCATGTATTCATATTGAAACATAATTTGAGTTTTAGTTATATATTGGTTATTATATTTGACCCGATTTTAGATTTTTTTTATGTATCATGTATCGTGGTGCAAAAATCAAGGGTTGTTGGCCCATAATTCCGGACTCTTTTTACGAAGAGCTTCGCGGAAACGACGAATAACACTCAATTAGTATCCCTTGTTGACAGTTAGGCCGGTCGTAAGGAATTCGAAGAGTACCACACCTCTATAATCGAACAAAGCTGTCAACATAACCTTGTTTTTTGACCTAATTTTCGGTTTCGTCTCAACTTTACCACGATATTCGGATGATTGTTCATCTGTTGCCGGGTCGTAAGCAAAGATACAAGACTCATCGCCGGTAATAATACATTTCATGCAATCCAGGTAGTCGGAAAACGTTGTTTCACAGACCTTAACGCGACTCTGTTTTCGAAAAAATTGAGCGATTTCGGAATCCATCGTGTTTCCGCTTTTCTTAGGCCAAAAGGATGTTTCAAAATGGTTTTCATTGATGCTTCTGATATTTCAAGGATGTCAGTAAGATCGCTGACTGTTAATTGTTATTCTTAAGCAGCAATTTCTTTATTTTATTGACGTGTTGATCATCAGTTGATGTTGATCGGCGTCATGGACGTGGTTCGTCGTCAAAATGATGTTTCAAAATGGTTTTCACTGGGCTTCTGATATTCAAAGGATGCCAGTGAGATCTCTGACTGTTAATTGTCGATTGTCAAGCACCAATTTCTTCTTGTTTCTTTATTTTATTTTCGTGTTGGTCATCAGTTGATGTTGATGGTCATCCTGGATGTGGTTCGTCGTCAAGGCGTTCTCGACCTCGACGATTTGAATAATTTATACCAATTAAAAGCACTTGCTCGAGACAAACAATTATCGCCGAAGGTCGTTTCCATGCTCAACATTTCGGCACCTGAAATTTGATTCCGCACACAAAATTTAATGGAGATTCTGTGTTGGATGATCTCATTATCGTAAAAATCGGACTAATGTACTTCAGAAAGACAAGCGTATAACACTAATGATTATTTTGATGTGACATAGGGCACAGATATCACTGACAGTCATACCAAGTTGGTAAAAAAAGCTCGAAAAAGTATTTCAACGAAGAGATTTCCGTACGAAATTTAAATCAAAAAGTCTTACTATTTTTTGCCCACAGTCCACAAGTTGTAACTGAAGATATATTTACTTAAATATGTACGTACATACATACATATATGTATGTGTAAGTATGTACGTACATATGGTTCATAAGTACTACGTGCTGTTTAAATACAGTAAAAAGTACGTGCTCTTCATTTCTCCCACCGCCGCCGGCAACGATTGCCGTTATTTAATATACCGTTCTGCAAGTTATCTTTTTTGTTTTGTTCGCAGCATTATTAAAATGAATTTCGAATTTTACACAAACAGGCTTTTAATATCCCCGGGCTGCAATTTCCACATTGTACCTTACTTTTCAGCGCACTCTCCTGCTCGCCGAGCGTTTTTTGCCTGTCGACGCCCGAATGAAAAATCCTGTAAATATTTATGTGCTCAGGCCTGGAGCTTAATATTGATTAAAAGTGAACTGTTTGCGACAACCAGCCGACGGAATGACTGACTGCCAGTGTCAAATTTCATCAAATATGTATTTGTGTATGTGTGTGTGTGTGAGTGTTTGCGAACATTGCGTTGTCTGAGCAACACGCGGACTTACATTTGTAGAGACAAACAAAATGATGCGGAACAGACTGTGCGAAATGCGGCGCTTAGTGGATCGCTCATTCCGTTACAACTGTAGTATTTGTTTGTTTTGATTCGCACTAAGTTCATTATTAAACTTTTTGCATTTATCCAGATTTTAATATTTTTTCAACAATTATATTTGTGTATTTTTGAATGTGAGTCATAAGCTTACCGTTGTATTATCGTTTTGATTGTTACAATTTTAGAAATTTATGCTTTTGGTTTTAAGGCACAACGGTGGGTTATTAGATGTACTATAGCACAGCTTATACGCCTAAAATATTCAAAAAATATGCAGTAGTTTTTAGTATTTCTTCTTCTTTATTGGCGTATAGACCGCTTCCGGGGTTAGAGCCGAGTTTACGGTAGCGCGGCAGTCGTTCTTTCGCTGTTTGGCGCCAATTTGAGATTCCAAGTGTAGCCAGGTCCTTCTCCACCTGGCCTTTCCAACATAGTGGAGGCCTTCCTCTTTCTCTGCTTCCCTCGGTGCGTACTGCGTCGAACATTCTCAGAGCTAGAGTGTTTTCATCCATTTGTACGACATGACTTAGCCAGCATAGTCGCTGTCTCTGAATTCGCTGAACTATGTCAATGCCGTCGTATATCTCATACAGATCATCGTTCCATCGGAATTGTTATTCGTCGTTGCCAATGCCCAAAGGATCATAAATCTTCCACAGAACCTTACCCTCGAAAATTCGTAACGTCGGCTCATCAGATGTTGTCTTCGTGCATGCCTCAGCTCCATTTAGTATGACAGGGATAATGAGTGACTTGTAGAGTTTAGTCTTGTTCGTAGAAAGAGGTCTTTGCTCCTCAATTGCCTACTCAGTCCGAAGTAGCACGAGAGGAAAGAGATATTCTATATTGGATTTCGAGGCTGACGTTTTTGTTGACGTTAATACTGGTTCCAAGATAGACGAAAATATCTACGACTTCGAAGTTGACGTGGACGCCAAGACGGGAATCCGATGACTATGTGTTTTATGGCAGGAGATATTTCATCTTGCCCTAGTTCACTACCAGACCCAATAAAATTAATATCATCAGCGAACGCCAGCAGCTGTCTACTCTTATAGAAGATTGTACCTTATCTATTCAGATCTGCCACCCGAATGATTTTCTCCAGCAGTACATTTAAGAAGTCGCACTATAGGCAGTCGCCTTGTCTGAATCCTCATTTGGTATCGAACGTCTAGGAAGGGTTCTTCCTGGCCCGATGGTCAGAAAAACGGACTTGGCTGCATCGACTCAGCTCGTTATGCTGATAATTTATACAAACAAACATATATACAATTTATAGGCTCTACGACGTCTCCTTCTAAGTATTACAAACTTCGTACCAAAGTAATATACTCTGTTCAGGGTATACTGAACAAAGTTCCACGCTTATCAGTTATGAATCTTATAAGAGCACCAATGACAACAGTGAAAATCATTTCTTCCGCTATTTTGGTAAAAAATAAAGAAAATGTACACCAAAAATAAATACGCACAAAAACAAAGGAAACAAATAAAATATTGCACAAGCTTATCTGCTAAGACAGCGTTGGTCGGCAAGGGTCCGCTAAGAAATGGACTGTTAGCATCCGCTTGGAGATAAGTAAACAATTTACGGCCAAAGCAAAGCCTGCAATATTATTTAACTGCTAAAAAAATGAAAAAGGAAAAATAAACAACAGAAAAAGAAAAAAAAATAAGGAAAAAAAAAACATTGGAAAAAGCTACCGCGACCTTTGACCTTTTCGGCGCTGTTTGCTGTTTATAAATAATAAATTCTTGAATTGCTAAAGTCGGCTGCCGCCGTCACCAATTTGGCAGGCCTTCTTGCCTGCCGCTTTTGCGTTTCGGTTTCCTTATCATTGCCATTTAAGGGAAGACAGGAAAGCAGTTTGAGTTAACTGCCCTGTTGTCAAGTTTTTAAAGCTCTCCCACACAAACTTTCCGCTACTTTTTGCTGACCTTTTTTATTTCTTATTTCTTTGAAACACAGCAACAAGAGAATCAAAGCACAAGCAAGCTTAGGCTTAATAAATCAATTTACGTTCTCCTGCCTATTTTAACGTCTCTTAATACCAATTCATACTTGTACAAATTCCCGCCTTGGGTGGGTGATGGGTCTACCCGCTGGTTAGACATTTTTTGTCGCCATTTTTAATGAAATTTTGTAGACACTTAATTGAGCTTTTGCTACCCCCGAATGTAGTCTGCATATTCCCGCGGTAGACAAAATAAATAGTCGCCGTCGGTGTAATATTCATATTTGTTTACATCCGGCGCTTTTTTACCGTTTTAAGCTGGTGAAAAGGAGACACTAATTAAAATAAATGATGCCGTGGCACGTGAGCGGTTCGCACCATTAAAATGTGCGTAGGGAAGAGCGTGATTAATAAAGAGCGCAGTGATAAGCAGGACATAAACGCGGAATTAGGTATTTCTTGGTAAATTCATTCACGTTCATGTTTTTAATAAGAGAGTTTCCGGTTAATTTAGCTAGCTGCAATTTCATTGAGTTTTAATAAATGTTTAACTTAGTCTTCCTAGTCAGGCCTCGATTCGTAACCGTAACGTAAATAACTGATAAAATTCAAATCCTTGTAATGGAAAGTAGATTGAAAAAGTTTCACGATGGGGTAGATAGGTAGGTAGGAGTCAATTAGGACGGGCTGTGCCGGTTTGACGCACTATTCGTAGACCTTTTATATTTTCTATCACGTTTCACCTTCTCTTTCAAACTATTTAGAGGTTTCAATGAAGCTACTTATGTCCTATATAAAGGGTGATTTTTTAAGAGCTTGATAACTTTTTTAAAAAAAAAAAACGCATAAAATTTGCAAAATCTCATCGGTTCTTTATTTGAAACGTTAGATTGGTTCATGACATTTACTTTTTGAAGATAATTTCATTTAAATGTTGACCGCGGCTGGAATAGTTGCTGGCTTATTTCTGTAGACTTTAGACTTGACGTAGCCCCACAAAAAATAGTCTAAAGGCGTTAAATCGCATGATCTTGGTGGCCAACTTACGGGTCCATTTCTTGAGATGAATTGTTGTCCGAAGTTTTCCCTCAAAATGGCCATAGAATCGCGAGCTGTGTGGCATGTAGCGCCATCTTGTTGAAACCACATGTCAACCAAGTTCAGTTCTTCCATTTTTGGCAACAAAAAGTTTGTTAGCATCGAACGATAGCGATCGCCATTCACCGTAACGTTGCGTCCAACAGCATCTTTGAAAAAATACGGTCCAATGATTCCACCCCAAATGCGGCAATTTTGCTTATTTACGTAGCCATTCAACCAGAAATGAGCCTCATCGCTGAACAAAATTTGTCGATAAAACACATTTCGAACCGAACACTGATTTTGGTAATAAAATTCAATGATTTGCAAGCGTTGCTCGTTAGTAAGTCTATTCATGATGAAATGTCAAAGCATACTGAGCATCTTTCTCTTTGACACCACGTGATCTGTCAAATACTAATGCATGAAAATCCTAACCTCAAAAAAATCACCCGTTACTAACGTCCGATATGTTTTTGGTAGACATCCATTCAAGCTTTTGGTGCTTGATAGATTCCAAGTGTTCTGTGTCGGATCTGTGATAGGGCTGGGCATTCACAGAGAAAGTGGAAAATTGTTTCTTTATTCCCTACTATTTTGCAGTCTCGACAGATGTTGTTGTAGGACATTTTGGACGCATGTTCGCCAAATGGCCAGTGCCCTGTTATGGTAGCAGTTAGTATGTAGATACTATTCCTGGACCTATTAAATAAGTCGTTAGTTCTTGTCTTGTCCTATGAATTGTTTAGTTATATTACATTTTGTTATGTTTTCCGTCTGTTATTTGCAACTTGTTGAAATTGTCTGTTGATCTTACTTTTGATGGATCTTAGCGGGCTGGGTATTAGCTCTGCCTCGGATTCGTTAAGGAAAGTTCCTGCCTTTACCAACTCGTCTGCTTTTTCGTTGCCGAAAATGTTTCTGTGTGCGGGAACCCAGTTCAAGTCTAGGTGCTCTGTGCTTTCATGCAATTGAGGACTGTGCTGGAATTTGTCATGGGCGAAGACAAGGCCGGTAGCACCGCCTTGCTATCTGTAAATATTACTGCTTTACATATCCTGTCGTGGTTTTCCAATAGAGCTTCACAGGCCTTTTCTATGGCTAGTCCTTGAACTCGGAAGATGCTAGCCGAGTTCGGTAGACGGATAGAGAGCGAAATGTACAGATTCAGATCCAGAATAGAGAGTCGTCTTCTTTGAAACCTTGTTTGATATCTAGCGTGTCGGAGTGGTTCTTCCCGATCCTGAGGGAGCTATTGGTATTGCTCAACGTCAGTTTACACAGTTTAGTTTTGCGAGAATACCGAATTCAGACATAGTGCTATAAAGGCAGCTCCTTTTCATGCTGTCAAAAGCAGCTTTGAAATCGGCGAAGAGGTGGTGATGTCGATTCTTTTTTCACGGTCTTTTCCAAGACTTGGCGCATGGAGAATAACTAAGTCAGCGTCATCGATTGGGGAATCGGTTTCACCATCTCTTTCTGCCATTCAGTGGGCTGAAGAAGTGTTCCCTCCATAATTTCAGTATGCTCAGGGCATCAGTCACCAGTTTTCGGGGGGTTCTGCAAGAGTCGTTTCGTAGAATTTTCGAGCAGTACCCTTGTGGGCCACCTTGTCAAGCTCATCGTACTCACGCATTTCGGCCTCTCTCTTTTTTTTTCTGAAATGCGTCTCGATTCCTTTCTCGATATCTATCTTATCCCACAGAGTTTGTGGTCGGTCATAGGTGCGCTCCAAGCGCTCTCAGAAGACATCTTTGGTCACATCGTCCTTCTCTTCCGCCGGCGCGTGAGCACAAATCAGCGATATTTTGAAGAACCTCGCGTTGATGCGGATTGTGGCTGTATGAGTGCAGAGTGAATGACAGAATTCGACGACGGAGTCTCTCTCCCACACCGAATTTGCGCTCCTTTATATGGCCATTATAGCAAATGCCAAAAAGACCTACTCGCCTCAGTCCTTGTCCCGTCTATCGCATTTCTTGGACGGTGGTTATGTCAGCCTTTACTCTAACAAGGACACCAACTTTTACTTTAACGAGGACATCAACGAGATGGGCAACGGCACCTTCCCAATAAGGAGACCGGACATTCCAGGTGCATGCCCTTAAATCGTTATCATTAACACGTTTGCAGGGCTCGTCATCGAAAAGGAAGTCTCTTATACGTTTTTTTTTCTTCGTTTCATTGATAAGCGGGTCCCAAATACAGCTCACAACCCTGGGGAGGGAATGTTTCGCCTTCCTCCTTTAGCTCGCCTTCAAACGAATGTTTTTTGACTGGGATGGTTGGTCTAAGACCGGAAGTAGTGAACTGCCTGAGCCATATGTAAAATCATCGTTTCTGTCCACTTCCAAGGGAATGGCGCTCAGAGAACTTTCCTCTCTTTCGAGAACTTCTGCACATGGCTTCTTTCTTTTCTTCAATATTTGCATTCAACGAACAGAAGGCATTTCAATACATTCTGGCACATTCAATTCCACACTCCTGAAATCTCCCATTCACCCGCCAACGCACCGTATTTAAATAAACACATACTTTTAGGCGCCCACACACCCCACACTAACGGATTAATGCTAACGCAAACTTTCGAAAACTTTCATTAGACACAGATCGCTCGCTAAGTAGAAAAGTTTTGTTGTTGCCGCATTTTTGTTGTAGTCGCAACAATAAAATTCAATTAAAAAGTGCTGACGCGTAACACGAATGTCAACAACGACAACTCAAATTGGCGCTGGCAAAACTACTGCGGCAACACTAACGAGCAACAACAACACGCCAGCAGATACCATTGGCGGCAGCTCAGCAGTTGTTGGCCATTGCGTTGCTAACCCTAAGGCATAACTATTGAAAGGCTAACAAATAGCTTTGCTTTTATGCGCGCCGGCTGCCTGTTCTCTCATACATATTAATGGAGGAATACACGCATTCGCAGCATTTATCTAATTGCCGCACAACGTCCGCTGGTTTGCGGTTTCCAGTTGAACGGAATTACAACGGCGGCGACAAGAAATAATTGCTAATACAATAATCAGCCGAAATACCAACAAAGCAGCGCATCACAAGCAGACAGCTGAGTAGCAAAAAGCTTTATTGAAAGATATCAGCATCTTCGCCAACGAACGACACACTAATGACACGAGCATCTTCATCGAGAGTAATGGCGATGGAGCTGGTGGTAGTGGAGTTGGTGGCTGTGGCTGCTGACGCGCAAAGTTATGACGAGAAGAAATGAAATTAGTTGAAGTTAACTAATATAATGCGTAGGCCGAGCGCCGAAATGTCCTTCAGAACATTTGCCAACTCGTTCTGTGTGTGCTTTGTGCGCTTGAAAGACACTTTGTGTGCGGTTGAAAGACAGTCTCAACCATTAATGTTGATTGTGATTGCGATGATGATGCGCATGATGACTGGAGCGCTGCCTGTAAGCGTAGGTCCCGGGCTTTGTGTAGCTCTCATCCTCTGCGTATTGCCACTGAACATGACGACGCCTTTGTCTGCTGATATTTGCTCAACATTCATTTTTATACAATGTCTATTGGTGGCATTGTTTGTTGTTGTGGTTGGGCGCTTGTTTGCGCTGCTGTCGCGCCTCAAGCACGGCCGCTTCTATTTGTTTGGCCACTTTATTGCGTTATTTCCATTAAAGCACTGTGATGGGCGGCGGCGTTATCAAGATCTTGCGCCAAGTTGCTCTATGATTTCAAGCTCCGCAAAGCGTTATGGATTTCGTCATAAGCAGAAGTGCGGCACTCGCTTCAGCGTTGCCAATTAATTCTTGTTCTATGCCGTTATTATCAGTGCTGCCATTACGCGTAAGTACCTATACTATATATCGACTTAAGCAGTTTGCTTTGTCGCCTTGTCCATTTTTAATTCAATTATGCTTGGCTTTTAGCGGCCGCTCACAGCGTTAGCGGATCAGAACTTTTCGCATTCCTTACGAAACTCATTATTGACATTTTCCTTTGTGCTGTGCTGCCATGTCCGCGCACTTCGTCTCGCAACTTCCGTTTTTTCATCACTTCGCCTATCTAATTTGTCTTCTTCATTTCATATAAACACAAACAGAAAAAAATTAATGAGCGCTAATTTAGTGAGATTAAGCCATTAGGGTTTGCTGTGTTTTGCCTTTTTTTCAACTTTTTTCATCTTCATTCCCAGCATTTCATTATTCAATTAGTGTATTTGTGTTTCTACTCCACAAAGTTGCTGAGATTTTTCATTCGGAACTCTGTAGCGTGCCGCTGCTGCCATTTTATTGCTGCAAGTTTTATCCTTCTCTTCTAAACCATTGCTCCCAATTTATTGTTGAAGTGACCCAAATTTGCTGATATGCATTACATTTGCCCAACAAATCGTTTCGGCAACATTCAAAGCGTTGGCTAAGCTGTTCTGTGTGTGCTAATGACAGCTGTCGTGGCCAGCTTTCGTGCTTCACTGTCAAAATTCGGATCGCCGCTCGTCATTTGAATGCCTTTTTATAGAGTTCGGTGGTAATGCCTTGTTTTATTAGCAATTATTTACTGGAGCTAATGTCTGTAAAAAAGATAAATGGAACAGTTATTAAATTATATATAATATACAATAGTATTTTAAATTAAGTGCTTTCGTGTTATGGCGAAAGCTCTCTTATAGCCTTTTAAGCTTTCACTTGTAAGCGAAAGCCAGTTGTGTATCATTAACTATATTTATGAAAAAACAAGTGAAAGAAATAAACAAAAACAAAAATTCTAGAAAAGTAACTATCAGAGATTTTTGAGAAAAGCTTTAACCATGAGCTTTCAGAGAACTTTCACTTTGAAAGAAGCTTTTTGAAAATTTAAGTTTTTTTTAACTTTAAAACATTTTTTTACGATCACATAGTATCCATAATAATAAAAATGCTCAGTATAAAAAGCTTTCAATGCCGTTGGATTTTCCAAAATAGTGTAGTTTCTTTCTTTATTGGCGTAGACGATTATAACTGAGTTTACAACAGCGCGCCAGTCATTCTTCCTTTTCTATAGTTTAATAATATTAATTATAAGCTCTCTCGCATAAAATCATTACGTAATTATAAATCTAACCTCATTCCCTCCGAAAGCGAAACGTTTCCAGACGCGTACATTATTCCAACATTCCCACGGCTAATTTCTTGAAGGCTCAACACGCCGATACGAAAAATAGATTCAACGGGAGTGCACTTCACTCGCTAACCTTATATATAGAGAGAGCTCTAGAGCATATAGAAAATGCCCTAAGCAGATTTCTTAGATCTCTCTTAGGGACTCTTCAGGGGTGTATTGTCTCCTCTCCTGAGATCACTTGTGGCAAATGAATGTCAGTGAAATTTAAAGAAAAAAACAACCCAAGCAGACGACATAGTTGTACCAGTAACGGGTAATCTTCTAGCAATAATTAGTAGCGTGATGGATAACGCTCTAAAGGTCATACACAAAGGGCGATATCGTGTAAGATAGACGAAAATGCCAGAAAGACGGGTATGGTACTCTTTATAAAGAGGTAATGATCTCGTCATGGCAAGCTCAGAGGCGCCACAGAATAATAACTAAGAACCATGGAAACTCAATGTGAAATAGGGGTGAAAAAAGCCAGTGGTGGTTTCTACGTTTGTAAAAAGATCAGGTCTAGGGACAACGTGGGGTTTATCAAGTCAATCTTACTTTACTGTGCTTTGGTGTGGCGGACCGCTGCCAACAAAATCTCATACAGAAAACGGTGTGAGTGAATGCAGGAGCTCGCCATCAATTGGTAATTGATAGGTAAATTTTATAAAAGAACCTTCAGGCATTATTCAATAAGCAAGGGGTCAGTGGATAAAATGGATGACATATCCTTACGCTTTACCTGGGAGAGAAAGTTTCCAGTTACAGTAAAATAATATGGATGAATTAAGGGCACGCGTCCCACTAACAGAAATATCAACATCAAAAATTGCGAATGGAGTAGGCGCCGGTATCCAATGCGCGGAGCTAGATCTCAGACAGCCCTTCAAGCTGCGAGCATACTACAATATATTGCAGGAAGAAGTCTTTGCGCTCAGAAAAGACGCATTGCGTCAGAGAATGCCTATAGAATTTTGCTTCTGCATATATCCTGGGTTGCCGTGCCCATGACAGTTGGGTCTAAGTAACCGGAACGGACCCGGGTTTTTATCCGGCCAAGGACTGTCAACTCGGACCATGCCTCGAAACTACTTCACGAATGTTTTCTGATGCTACAACAACAACAACGTCTTGGGTTACAGTCCACAAGGGCACTTCAAGAAGCGAAATAGCCGATTAAATTGCGAAAAGTGTCATCCACTTGGTCTCCTAACCAGTATGGAAAATAAGAAAGTCGCTAAAAACGATAGGGTTTACAACCATACCAGGTGGAGATGAAATGCCTTAAGAGCATGTCCTAGATCATTTGCGAGGGTATGGAAGGAATCCCCGTATACTTTTACCCACACGGTTTTGAATGGCCTGAAGGCCACAGTTGGCCTAATACCAGATCGCAACTTACTGGCATAGCATGTGAGCCATATGAGCATTATTTACGATGAGCCATGTAAAAAATGTAGGGGAGTAGGCATGTGTGAAGAAGTTGGTACACCTTCTCTGCTTCTGTCCGGCCAAATCTAGAACACGACTTAAATATCTAGAAACTTCACAGTTCAAAAGGCTGGATGATGTATGATGGAAACTTTAACTTGTATTAACTTAACCTCCATTGGCACTCGATAGAAGAGACTGTAGGAACATGATAGGAATACTAACTGGTCGCTGTCTGGTTGCGACACACGCCAGCAGAATGGGGATCGAGAAGACTGCAGGAAATGTCTAGAGCAGGGCACCAGGGAGCATGTCTTGTGCACTTGTCCCGCATTGGCAAGATTACCCTTTATGCTAAGGTCCCCATGACAGCATACACTTAAGGAGGTATCGATAGTGAGCTCGCAGAGTCTGTTAGAATTTGCGTCAAGCGCAGGTATGCTATCCTTTAGCTCATGGACCCAGTAACTGAACTCTGTCTGATATCGCAAAGCACTAAAATTGGTCTATGCATGACTCATTGGCCTCACAAATGAACCTAACCTAACTTAACCTCCAATTGGTATTATAAAGAACCTGTAGATTGATATATGACGTCACAGCAAGCAAGTACAACATAACCTAATCTATAACCAATTTTTTTATAAGTTAAACTGAAAGTTCTTTGACGCATACGTTAATTATTTTGCCTGTCTTGTGTACCAAAATCCATTTTAATATCGTTTTGATAAATATTTATCTTACGATCAACGAAGAGGACGAAAAAGAAACTTCTAAAATTTTCTCCTTTAATTTCCAAAGTGAAAATTTGATAAGAAAAGTAGTTTTTATTAGTCAATCGTTTAAGTTTATCCAGCAATAAAATTAAATTTAATTTTTAATTGGAATTTTTAATTTTAATTGAAATAAATGCCAACCTTTTATTACCAGCTTATTCAATAAATTTTTAATTGACTTAACTATTTGCAAAACTTTTCCAACCAACAATTGAAATGCCAGTTTTTTTTCGTTATTAACCAAATACAATTTTGACTTTAACTAACCACAGAAATATTTTCCGGCGTGTGCGTATAATACCCGCACCTTGTCTGTGTGTGAATAAGGGTAAGGCAAAGAGAGAGAGTCACCACACACACATCCACCCGACATATATGCCAACAAATATGTGGTTACAGTCAGTAAGGCAATAAAGGCGAGGGGCGACTATGGCAAAACTGCCGACGACGACGGGCAGCACAAGTTCAACAATGAAACTAAAAGTGCGTTGAAGCGCAGGAGAAAGTTGCAAGCCAAGGCACAAAAGCTGCAGCAGAAAAGAAATGGGCAACCCTGCAGCGGTATGCGGCACAGTATATTTGGCAAAGTAGCAGTGAATTGGCAGAGTGCAGCGATGAGAAGTATTTATTGTGCAAGATAGTTGAGCCAAACTAAAAACGAGCGCTGGCGGTAGTTGGCCGGATATACTCATATGTATATAATGTGACAAAGAAAGTTTGCTGGAGTTTTCCCTCGCATACGCCAAGGAGGAATGCTGCGCGCACACAACATGCCAGGGCTAGTATGTGCAAAGTATTAACAAGCTAGCAAAGTTGAAAATTTCAACAATAAGTTTTATCAAATTTCCAAGCCCCAACATATGCATGATAGTGCGGTAAACACCTAGCTACGCTACTTATGTAATATACTCGCACTTTACACACACTTACGTAAATGCTCGTGTGCTCACATGTAAGTGCAAGCAACATATGCTTTGGCACGTGCAGTGTGCAGCAATTCAAGAACATGAGTAATTATAAAACTTGTGGCCAGCTCCACCTACCAAAGAGTTGGCTAGTTGTTGGCACATAATCGCATGTGCACTTATGTTGCGATATAAATTTGAATGAATTTGGGCAGCAATTTTGTGTGGGAATTTACTTATGTATGAGAGCTGAAAGTAATTTTTCCTGGCTGCTCCAATAAATTGTGGATAGGGTATAGTTATGTAGTATATACTTGTAGTTATTTCGCCATTTCAGCCAAATTCTTGTTAAAATTGCTTATCCACATACTTTAGTTATGCTGTCGTGAATGTTTGAAGGCAGTGGCAATAGTTTTTCATATAAGAACTCGATTTTCATCGTACATTTTATATGACAGCTATATTATTTAGTGGTCCGATCTGAAAAATTTATTCAGATATTTTGGCGTTGGCTTCGAAAATAAGCTCTGTCGAATTTCGTGAAGATATCTTATTAAATAAAAAAGTTTTTCATACAAGAACTTAATTTTTATTATACAGTTTGTATGACAGCTATATGATATAATGATCCGATTTAAAAAATTTCTACTGAGTTTAAAGTGTTGCCTTTGACAATAATGCATGCCAAATTTTGTGAAGATATCTCGTTAAATACCAAAGTTTTCCTTACAGGGACTGGATTTTAATCGATCAGTTTATATGACAGCCATATGATATAATGGGCCGATTTTGAAAATTTATTCAGATATTTTGGCGTTGCTCAGCATAATGATCTGTGTCAAATTTCGTGAATACATCTTATCAAATAAAAAAGTTTCTCATACAAGAACTTCATTTTTATCATACAGTTTGTATGACAGCTGTATGATATAATGGTCCGATCTTGACAATTTATTCAGATATTTTGACGTTGCCTAGTACAATAATCTGTGTCAAATTTCGTGAAAATACCTTATCAAATAAAAAAGTTTCTCATACAAGAACTTAATTTTTATGTGTCAGTTTGTATGACAGCTACATGTTATTGTGATCCAATCTAAACAATTTTTTCGTAGATTGTACGGTTGCTTTGGAAAAAAATGTATGCCAAATCTCATGCAAAAATCTCTTTTAACAAAAAAGTTTTCCATACAAGCACTTAATTCCGATCGTTCAGTTTGTATGGCAGCTATATGCTATAGTGGTCCGATAACGGCAATTCCGAAAAATAAGCAGCTGTTTGAGGAGAAAAGAACGTGTACAAAATTTCATATCGATATCTCAAAAAGTGTGCGAATTACGGGCATGATTAATCTCCATGCTACCTGCTTGTTATACCCTCTTTCGTGCAAACATCGAAAAAAAGTTCATAACACGCAGCCAAAATGCAATACAAAGTCATTTCCGTTACCATATTATTATTATTTTTCACGAAAACTCTCACACACACACCTGTCCTGCATATTTTGCTTGCAATTATGCGCTTCCTGTTTCCTGGAAAACAGAAACCGAGAAAAGTAAATAAATTCGCGGAGAAAAGTGTACAAAAGCAACATGTGTAAGGATGCCACAGTCTGCATATTTTCCTGCTTGTTGCTATTATTGTAGTCAGTGTTGTTGGCATGTTTGTTTGTTTGTTTGTTTGCGTAGGCATTTGTGCTTGTATTGTGCATACATACATTTATATACATAGTATACATATATGCAAATTTATTACGTTTACTTTAGTGAGATAGCAAAGACGCAATAAGACCAAACTCCCTTTTCTAGTTAATGGAGTGGTTGGGGAAACAATAAAACGCCAAAAAATTCTGCTTAAAGAAGTTAGTTCGGAGGAAATGGAGGGTTGTGCTTACCCCTGCAGAAAAGTAAACCAGTTAGAAGAGCTACTCACTCAGATATCGGCTATTTTTCTAAATCAAATACAAATTCGCACTGCCTGACATAAATTATGCAGAAAACCCCAAAACCAAAAAAAAACATGTTTTCTTCGTTTTGCCTACAGGGTGCCTCTCTATGCCTGTAAGTTGTCAAACTGGTACAAAAATGTAAAAAAAACCTCGCCTAGTATCGCATCCCTGCGAAACTTGCGCTCGTGTACACATGTTCTGTTGTTTTCGTTGTGCAATACGTTTCACTGT
Organism: Bactrocera dorsalis; assembly: GCF_023373825.1. NCBI lineage: Eukaryota > Metazoa > Arthropoda > Insecta > Diptera > Tephritidae > Bactrocera > Bactrocera dorsalis. The sequence goes on from NC_064303.1 coordinate 88,028,461, forward strand.
CTCCGCGCCTGCAGATATGCAATGACATTACGGCGCATTCTGATACACCACCATTGGTATTTGCGCAGTGCGGCTCGCGGTAGCAATAGCATTCGCAAGTGACTGGCATTAAATTCGCGTGTGTGTGAATATGCATCCACATGTGTATGCATTTGATGACTTACAGTCGTACTGCTGGTGTCACTTGGCTTGTTCTGCCATATTGAAATCCCTTTTCTTATTATTCTGCTCCCTATTTACGTTTTCTTTTCAGCAGGATGTATTCAAATGTATGAATGCTTTAAAACCAAACCGCTCTTAGCAGCGGTGTCTAACTGACTGGCAACCGTCAATGAGCTGCTGAAAACTCCCCACCTTTCTGTGTTCAAGTGTGGTTTCCTTCTTTTTGCCCGTTTCTTCTGCGCTGGCAACAACTTTTTCACGACACTTTTGTTCGCATACATTTTAATGATTTCACTCGGAAAGTCATGTCGCGACATGTGTGCAATTGTTTCGTCACAGAGAAGGTTAAATGTTAAATGTACTTGCAACACTCCACCTTTCAGTGGTGCGATGAGCTCCTGCTGTGGGGCGTGTGTGCAGCCTGCAATAATGGACGACAAGTCGGCGTTGGCAGCTAGCTGATGAGGCTCATGTTGGTTTTACGCCACAATGCACACTTGCAACATTCCGTTGCATTTCGGTTTTTACATACTGTGTTTTGCGGAAATGTGCAAATACATTTTTTTGCAGCTTCACTCGTGTCTGGGGGAAGCTTTTCATTAAAGTCATGGAAATTTAAGTTTCTCTTGACATGGCTGTATATAAAAAAGTTTCAGGAAACTATAAAAAATTGTGTATTTTTGAAACACTTTAATGGCAGCTATAATGGCTTTCACAGGTGCATTAATTATAGCATAAAAGACTTTAGTTTTGATTATACGATCAGTTTATATGGCAGCTATATGCTTTATAGTGGTCTCATATTGGCGATTCCGACAAAGGAGCAGGTTCTTTGGGGAGAGAATTGCATGTGCGAAATTTCAAACCGATATCTCAAAAACCGAAAGGCTAGTTTGCGTTTATACAGACGGAGAAGCAGACGGATACAGCTAAATCCACTCAGCTCGTCATGCTGATCACTTATAACTAGACTTTATTGGATCTCCTTTTGGATTGGATGTTTGCTTTTTGCTGTTACAAACCTCGTTCAGGCTATAAAAATAACTCGGCGTAGAACTCCGAACATAATTATGACGTTATGTACTATTGTAAGACCCTCTTCTTAGTTCCATTTCATCTATCGCTACATACAAAACTATTTCAAGATCAAACTCATTTTGTTGTTATTCAAAGTAAGCTTTAGGGTTTCTATAAATTTTGAGTACCTTTAAAACCAGAGAGGCATCTACATTTTCAAATAAAGGGTGATTTTTTAAGAGCTTGATAACTTTTTAAAAAAAAAAAACGCATAAAATTTGCAAAATCTCATCGGTTCTTTATTTGAAACGTTAGATTGGTTCATGACATTTACCTTTTGAAGATAATTTCATTTAAATGTTGACCGCCTGGTTGCTGGCTATTTCTGTAGACTTTAGACTTGACGTAGATAAAAAAGAAAAGAACCGAACACTGATTTTGGTAATAAAATTCAATGATTTGCAAGCGTTGCTCGTTAGTAAGTCTATTCATGATGAAATGTCAAAGCATACTGAGCATCTTTCTCTTTGACACCATGTCTGAAATCCCACGTGATCTGTCAAATACTAATGCATGAAAATCCTAACCTCAAAAAAATCACCCGTTATTATAGCTCTACGCTTCCAAAGCATTCATTCCAAGTAATATCCAACATACTGTTTCTGAAAATACACACTATGTCTGCTACACAGGGGGAGCTGAGAAATCTAAATTATAAAAGTTGTCTAAATCAGGATATCGAAGAATTTGGATAGCTAAAACATTGTTATTTAATTATTCCAGTAATATCAAATAACCACCCTATATGAAAATAACAGGAAGTCACTGAAAATTGGAAATGGTCTACGCCAAAACATTTCGGCAGTCTTACCTTTGGCGAACCAGAAGACATAGTCCAAACTGACATTAGCGGTCTTAACAAATTTGTGATTGGCTCAAAGCGCTTTGTCGATTTTAAAGGGTCTTATTATCTATTATATAGGAGCTTCAGGTAACCACAAAGGACCGGCGTCCACGTTGTCCAAATGAAAACGGCTCTTGAAAGAGCTTTTAAAAGTTCTGGCTATTTGTGTGGAGCCAGTTCAAACCGAAGCTCCTTGTGATTACCATCACTAACGCTTGGAGAATTATTTAAATACTATCGGACAAAAAAATTAGTTTTAACATTGGATAATTTGGGCGCCCGATTGAAGATTTTTTTGTTTTTAAATTAAGGGAATGACGACCTACGGATTTTTTTACAGATTAATGGTTTATAAAAATTTTGAGTTTGAAACAAAAGTCGTACAATCTATTTTTCTTTAGTATTTCATGTTTTAAAAGAACTGTAAAAAGTTTCATTGAAATCTACTGAGCGGTTTTCGAGTTGCTGTGGTCAGTTACCACTTCAGAAAATATATTTTTGAGAAAAATACCTTCGACAGAACGTAGGATTCTCAATGAAAGGAAATTATCATTAATGTTAAAAGTAATACCTTTCGTGTGTTGACCCAGTTCAACTGAAGCTCCTTGCGGTGACTACATATCGCTAGTCTTAGTAGAGCCGTCTAAAATCGATCGGACGAAAGAAGAGATTTAATAATAGATAATCTAGTGCTTGATTGACGCGTGTTTTTAACAAATTGGAAAACCTTTTTTCCTGTTTCTCGAGAAAAATTGTTTACAGATTTTCGGAGAAGAAATCTACAGTTAATTGTTCATAAAAATTTTAAATTAAAAAAACCCTTCTATCAGCTTTTCACAAGTATAGCATGTTTTCTCAAATATTTATAAATTTCATTAAAATCTACCGAGTGGTTTTGAAGTCACACTGGTCACTAGTTCAAACATACTTGGTTTTGAGGTAAAGGTATGTAGTCGTGAAATAATACGTATTATTTAATAACTTACATCGAGTAATGGACCATACTTTCTGGACTAATAATACCTAACAAATCTTTAAAAATTATAAGTCAATCATTACCACTCAAGAACTGCTGCTGGCTACTTGCTCTCGAACGTTCCAGAGACCTCGAGAACCCTTTGCTGATTATCGAATAACTCAAAAAGTATTTTTCGGATTTACTTCGAATTTTCAGAGATCATTTCTAAGATATTTTACTTTAAAACAATATTAAAAAATCGAAGCTTTTTGACTACCTCTAACCCCTTATGTTAATTGCTTTGTGAGGTTTGTAGTTGCTTTGTAATGAAAGTTTGACTAAAAGCTTGCAATCGTGTTTACTCTTACAGAAATCGATGCACTTAATTTTAAACTTCTCTAGCATTTTTGCAACTATCTTGTTATTTACTCGTTTGTTGTATCTATTTCAAGTATTGTACTCTTATTTCCAATTTAGATTGTGGATATGTACCCTAGGCTAGAAAAAAGTATAAAGTATACCAAATCATATGAGTAACATATGTAAATATTGCCCTGTTTTACCTGTTCTCCATACATTTTTAACTCATTCACTTTACACCGCCTCGAGCAGCACTCTTCCGCTTCTTCAAGCCGCTTCTTTGTATTGCCTTTACGCAGCGACAAAAGGATGTTGAAGTATGTGCTGCTGATCCCGGGAAACGCTGCCATATAGAAATCCATGCATGTGTTTGTGCGTTTGCGCTGGTGTTTGTGACAACAGACATAACATCATAAGCCGCAAAGCAAGCAAAAGTAGAATATACTTCTACTTAGAATTGTGTGTTTTGAGCACGAAAGTGCATTAAAGGCTGCAGCAAAAAAGAGTGCCGTGCGCCGCTGGTATATGAAGGGTGGGGCGGCGCAGATGGAGTTGCATTGCCTAAAGTGGATAAGCAGCAGTTGTAAAACCAGAATTGGAAAGAAAACAAAAACAAACAACCGAAGACGTGCAGCAAAGCGCAACACAATGCCGCCAGCAACACAATGGAAGTAAAAACAGCATTGCAGGAGTTGCCAACATCAGTAAATGCACTGCGAAAACACCTGTACCGTTATGCAATCGCATAACAAAGTCTCGTTGGAGCACGAGGGCACGACTGTGTGTTGTTGTTGCTTTGCGTTTGCAGTTGATGTGTTGCCGGCTGCAAAGGTAGAAATTGACTTCTGCTGGCGCTTAAGTGGCGAAAATAGAAGCATACTTCTAGGAAAAGTTATACCGTTATGTGCTTGTGAACCAGTAGAGTGGATGTTAGCATTAGGTCGCATCAAGTCTTTGATTATAACAGCAAGCAAGCAGCTTACCTCAGTTTTTCTTTGTATCGCACTTCGGCTTGACTCCGTAGCTCCACGCTGCTTCGCCAGTTCTTCGTTAACCCGTTTGTTCGCATTCGCTTGCTTTGTTATGCAATCGTTCTCGGCTGTTTTTTGCTTTGTTATTTCAGTGCTCTTGCTTTGTTTGTGCTCTGTTGCTTTGTTGTCTGTTTTTAATGTCGAGTTTTGCTTTCGGTTTCTTGGTTTCCTCTCTCGTTTGTTATCATTGCATTGTTGTCTTCTGCTTTGCTTGTGTTGTCCAACAGCAGGCATTTGTCACCATCTCAAGTACTTGAGTTGTGTGATTAATTTGTATTGCTGTCTTCAATTCATTCTGTTTGATGATGTTTGCCCAAACAAAAGCGGGGTAAGAATCTTTGATTTTATTATGGATCTAATATGGGACTAGATCGACGAAAAAATGTAAATCAATAAGTGATTTAATAACGGTTTATCATACCCTGAACCCAGAAAGAAACGTAGGAGACCCTATAAAATATATATCATACAAGTATGTACCATAAGTGATCAGCGTGACAAGCCGAGTCGGTTTAGCTATGTTCGTCCATCCGTCTGTATATACGCGTTTTAGTCGGTCAGTTAATGAGATATCGATCTGAAATTGTGCACATGTCCTTTTCTCACCAAGAAGCTACTCATTTATCGAAACCGTCGATATTGGGCCACTATATCATATAACTGCCATACAAATTAACCGATCCAACTCAAGTCCTTATATGGAAAACTTTTTCATTTGTCAAGATATCTTCACGAATTTCGGTTTAGACTGTTATCTAAAGCAGCGCTACAGTCTCCGAAGAAATTGTTCAGATCGAAAGACTAAAACATATAGCTGTCATCCAAACTGGTCAATAAAACTCAATTTCTTGTATGGAAAACTCTTTTATTTGTCAAGGTATTCTCACGAATTTTGGTTAAGCTTATTATCCAAAGCACCGCTACAATCTCAGAAGAAATTGTTCAGATCGACACGATAGAACATATAGCTGTCATACAAACTGGTCAATAAAACTCAAGTCCTTGTATGGAAAACTCTTTCATTTGTCAAGATATTTTCACGAATTTTGGTATAGGCTTTTGCCTAAAGCAGGGTTACCATTTCCGAAGAAATTGATCGGATTGGAATACTGTAAAATATAGCTGCCATACAAACTAACCGATCCAACTCAAGTCCTTATATAGAAAACTCTTTAATTTGTCAAGAAATTTCCCGATCGAAGCTTGGAAATAAATATATACAAAATAGTTACTTATGTTGCGTTGGATGTACAATTTTTTTTTCTAAACCCTTTCAGTTCCATGTGAGTCAAGGACATCACAATTAATCCGTTTTTTACAATGATGTACCAACCCTTTTTAATTGTGTAATCTGACATGAAGTCTTGTTAGGCCTTCACAATGAAAACCCGCTTTCACTCCGACACAAACAACTTCATTTAAACGACATAAAATATATCAATTACTGCATAAAGTAAGCCCTCATGCAACAGTCGTTGAACTCTAAGCGTTGCTGCAGCAGCTCCCCAAAGCATCAGCAAACAGAGTGGAAAAATATTTTCTCTACGCAAAAAGAGTTACATGTTCTTAAGCTCGCACTTCAATGTGAGCAAAGCCATAAACACAAGGCTTGGCGAGCAACAGCACAACAAACATTACAACACTTCTAAGTGTGTATAAATACATAAATACATATAAAAAAGCTATGTATACTTGGACTCAGTTGTAATTGCATGAAGAAAGGCTCGTCAACAAGCAACAAAAACTGTATGCCAAATTGTGTTGCCTACATGTAGGCGCTCAAGCCTACGCAACTCAACCGGAGAAGCATGAATCAACAGAATTTTAATTGAATTTACTAGTGGCGTAGCGTGCTATGCCACAAGCGTGCCAGCTGAGCGTCTGAGAAAGCAGCAGAAAAAGTAGAAGTCAGCATCAAACAAAAACAACAATAATAATTTGTCACGTAAAGCTATGTGCAGGCACTGCTTGCAGCTGTGCGGCGTGGCTGCTGTGGAATGTGGCGAACAACGTTGTTATGCATTTGCTGTTGCATACATTGCGGCGCAAAGGCTTACAAGTGTTTGCTGGCATACTAGCAAATTATTACATGCGCTTGTTGCTACAAGCGGCTGTCTGGCGGCTTGTGGGTTTGTGTGCATGTTGCCGCATTTCTGGTGTTTAAAATGTTGCCGCTTTGTGTGTGTGCGTGAGTGTGTTGATGCAACACTTGGCGTTAGCGCAATAACAACACACAATGTGGGTGTCAGCCGTACATGTTGTCTTAGCAAATATTTGATGCTGTTGTCTTTTTCTACACAACACTATCAATTTCGCTCTTCAGCTCTCCGCAAACGCTCTCGGCGCAGCTCTTGTCAGCCATCAGCCAAACTGTCTGCCGCTTGACTAGTGAATTTTCCAACTGATGACAGGCATAAATGACAAATTGATTGCTTTTGCAGCTAAGGCCTGTGTCGCCTTGTTTGTAGTGGTGCTCTAACTTCAATTTCAAACTTTCGCAAGTTTTCTGCATTTATTTTTGTGTATTTATTTATTTCTTGCCAACGCACGTCCATTACGCTCGCCCTTTACAAGTTGTCACTAAAATATGTATGTGCGCCTCCGTGTATATGTATTGGTGTCCGTCGTAGATATGGCTTACATGAGTGTTGTATTTTCCATTGTCTCTTCTTTGTGCAGCTTTCGGCTGTGTCTACGCGCTGGTATGTGTGTAGGTGTGTGTATTGTGCAATAATTTTGTTATGCAGCTGATTGAATTTGAAGCGAAGTTTTCCTCTGCAAAGTTAACATTTTCCCATTTTAATTTATGTAGCTCTAATAGAATTTTCGGAAATGAAGTAAACTGAAGTAGCTGTAAATTAAAGATATAATGGCTTCTGCAGGCAGTAGACACTACACTCTATGGAGTTGACTGTAGCCATTTTTCTGCCGGAAATTTAATAAATGTTATGCAAATTAAAAATGTAAGTAATAACATTAATAGTTAGTTAATACTTAGTTAGTTTCAATATACAATCTCTCGATTTGAGCGCATTAGAATGCCAAAGTAATGGAATATTGCAAATTTAATTAAAAAAGTATTTGTGAGCAAAGAAAAAGGTGAATGTGCTAAGCCAAAGTCGTTATGAATGTGGCTCATTTTTCAATATTTCAACAAAAATGGAAACCTAATAAGGAGTTTATCTAATCTACAAAGTAACCTACATACATACTTGTTTAGTTCTCCTTGGATCAATTTGCACAATGGATGCAGAATATACACATTTGGCGTAAATTTACATCTCTTTTATGTTTTTACTCAAAATTTAACTTAAATTTTTGATACACAGTCTGTCAAGTAAGAGCGTAGTCTAGATAATTTATAAAAAAAAATATATATATTTTATGAAACTTTCTTATTTATATATACATTGTACACACTACAAACAATGACGCAATTTGGTCAATAATATGTCCAGTCACCACCGGCGTCGATAATTGCCTGGCATCTCCGAGGCATGCTTTCTACTAATTTGACGGCGTATTCTAGTGGCAAGGATCTCTAGATCCGACGAATTGCGTAAGACAACTGCTTCAAAGTGTATGTACGTCTTCCAGGAAGCTTTTGTTTAATATATGCCCACACATTATCAATAGGGTTTGCATCCGGCGACTGCGAAGGCCAATCCAATGTAACGATGACAGATTGAGTTTTCCACTGAGTACAGAGCTTGCTGCGGTGTTTAGGATCGTTGTCCTCCTACAGAAAGCAATCTTAATTTTTTCTGATGAACCATCGTTTGGCAGATAGCAGTAAAGCCTTTTTGTAGATTTTTATCATTTTCGCGGCATTTAGGTTGTCAGTGAAGAATTACAAAGTGCCGAATCCCTGCTTTGGGAAGCAGCTGAAATATGCACCTTTATTCCATGTTTTACGGTTCGCTGAACAAGTCTATTGGTGGAAGTTGACCAGGCTCGCGTGAGAACAGAACGTGCCCATATAGAGCATTCATCAGTAAAAATGACATTTTCAAAATCTCTATCAATATTCTCATGTGCCTAAGCGAGTCGCTTTGTCACAAGTTTTTCGGTCAACAGAAGCTTCTTCATTGTGTTGCGTCATTTCAGATGGTGGGTATGAAGAAGGGTTCGGATAGTTTCGTAGGCTATATCTAAATCTTTTGCCATTAATTTTACTTGTCTTTGCCGCAGTGTTAAAGTCGGATTCCGCGAAAACAGATTCACTATCCTTTTTCAACTTTTTTGTTCGCTTTTCCTATCAAACCACGTTTTGGTAAATCATCGACATTTTTAGCCACTTTATATCGCTGGATCCACTTCTGTTCAAATGCCTTAGACTTTCTCATATATTTAGCAGCCGCTGATTGCGACATTTTGGGACCTTTCGGCTGGATGCAAAGGAACACAGCCTCGTAGCGCGACGCGTACTTAGCACTCATGGAGTTTAACGTGATTCAGTTTCAAAAGCTCAACGACAACTGAACCTTTGTTGACTGACAATACATCAAGAACAAAGCTTCCCTATATCGGCTCGTGAAGGAATTAGAGCGAAATCTTTCATTAACTGTCGGTAAAGTCGACCGCGCTTTTACTTGACAGACTGTATATTGTGTACAAAAAGTACAAGGAAGTTGTAAATAAAACTCAGGATATTTAATTATTCATGAATGTTATTTTGTCGCCTTCAAAGTTCCAGTCCTCGAAACACTTTTCATAAGCACTTTTTGGGATGGCCTTCAGCGAATTTGGTTTTATCTCTCCGATGGACTGAAAACAGGTTTCATCGTGTGACAGTTTCAATTTAGGGAACTGTTAAAAATCACACGGAGCCAAATTTTGTGAATACGGTAGTTGACCATTGGTATTCACTGAGTTTTTGGCTTCAAATTCGGTCGCAATCGTACTGTTTATTTTTCCAAAAATTTCAGTTTTATCGGAACGAGTCGGGCAAGAGCTCGCTTCATACTCAAAATATCCACAAAACTCTTTCGAACGGACGCGTGAGAGATATTGAGCTCTCTTGCCATCGCTCTCACACTTGACTGACGATTTTTAAGCGTGGTATGTCTTCAACGATCTCTCGACCGTCTTTTAAGGTTTTGAACCATTCGTAGGCTTGTGTTTTTGATAAAACTGAATCACCGTAATCAAACCAAAAACAGCTAGTATCAGTGCATCATTGCAGTTCTTAGAACAACACCAAGTCAGGCACTAAACGTCATTGTAGATTTACTTTCAGCAGACTTGTTCCGTTAACAACTGGCAGCAAAGTTAGATTTTTTACTGAAATAATCCTCCTTATTTCGTATAGGCGTAACTAATAAGGGGCATTCTAGGATACTTGATAGGATCCCATTTCTACCCAATAAAAGGAATTTCCGAAAACCTTTTGAATTTAACTGAAATTTGCTCCCAATATTATAATTCCTTCTAGAGAAGAGTGGAAAAGAGGTGAGTTGTACAAAAACGCAGGGATAAGAATCTATACGGATGAGTCCAACCTAGATCCCGGATCGCGTGGAAAGTAGGTTTTTTCACAAGAACACTGCAGTGTGTTCAAAGTGGTGAACACTGCAAATAAAGGCAGCCTTCTTCAAAGATTGTGTTCCCAACATGGAATATATTTACATAAGTATACAGACAGCCAAGCGGTTTAGAAATATCTAAAGTCACTAAATCCTATATCAAAAATGTTAGTGAAAGAGTGTATTGATATCTCAATGCATCTAACATCCTATTTTACATACGGTAAATCTGCAAGGGTTGTAGAACATTGTTATACTCCTGGTAACTATGAAGCAGATGATCTGGTCAGAGCAGACATCACCCTATAGCTTCCTAATATTATAAAATGTTCAAGTGCCAATAAGACAAGGAACCGCTCGAAGTAATAAAAATATTGCTGTCGAACAGGCAAGTGTTGCCGAAAACCACAAGTAGTCGAATCCAAGATGTTCTTAAGAATATACCTGGCGGAGTTTGAGAAAGGATTTGGAGTAAATAAAGAAAATTGTCGATTCTGGTGCGAAAAAATACACAAATCATTGAACAACCATTTCATTCAGCTGGATTGACAGTGTGGTATGGTTTTTGGTCTGGTGGAAATATCGGCCCGTACTTCTTTCGAAATGAAGCGAGCGGCAGCGTTACTATCAATGGAGAGCGGTATTGATTATAACCATCATTTTATGGCCACAATTGGAAGAAGTTGCTCTTGGCAACAAGATGGGGATATGTGCCACGCAGCACGTGAAATAACCGAGTTATTGCGAGAAAGAGTTGGGAAAATCGATTATTTCAAGAAATTGTGACATTGAATGGTCTCCAATAAGTTGAGATTTAACAACGTTAGCCATTTCTTGTGGGATTATTAAAGTCATTGGTCTCTAGCAATAAACCAGACTCTCTTCAAGCTTTATTGTACGTGCTATTCATGACTTACGACTCGATTTAGAAGAAAAAGTACTCGCAAAGTGGGTTCATCGAATGCGTTCCGCAAACGTCATAAAGACCGTATGAATGATGTTACTGTAGATTTAGAACTTAGTCGTATCGGCCTTACTTCAAACTTAATAAACAACTTTTGAATTTCCTGCAGTGTGTGTGTGTTTTTGTTTAAGAAATCATATCACTCTTACTGGAAAACCCTGTAGATATAGCACAGTCTCAGTAAGTCTGAGTGAAGTCAATCAACTTACAGGCAAATGTGGCATGCATGGATCATGTGCCACTTATGCCGACTATTAAAATTGATAAAGAAATGACGTAGAAACACTATTTAGATCCCGACTTATAGAAGTTTTAACAGATACCTGTCTAATAGGCAGACAAGTCAACAAACTAGGAATACCATACAATGACTATTGTAGAAGCTATCAAGAGGGAATATGAGAGGAAAGTATAGAGCATTTTGTATGCGAATGCAAAGCTTTATATAGTAAAGGGTTTCTTGACGATGGAGGCTTCACAACGATCGGAGGTTGCACGGTGGGAAGTTGTTTCAGTATTGAGGTTATTTCTGAATTGATAAACTTCAGCAGAAGTACGAGATGGTTGATAATTGAGTGAGGGATTTAAGACCCGGTTTTTAACCATAGGCATCCTAAAGGTTTGAAAATGGATTATAATCAATGTTCCGACGTTTCGGCATAGCTTAATGTACCTTTTAGTCAAGTTACAAATTTCGCTATAAGTATGGCCGTAATAAATAAGAGTTAACCAATTACCATTTGCGGATTTTAATTGGAAACCTATAGATGTTCTTCAACTAAACGACCTTCAGCTTCTTTAAATTTTAGTATTGAATAAAAGCTGAAAGAAGTTTCTCCTTTTCACCTTCGAGAAGAATGAAGAAATTAGCTGTATTGATATGAAATCCGATAGAAATCGTGTTCAAGCGAAAATGGTGTGTGTATGTATACGAGTACAGACTAGACTATGCAGACACGGTGCCATACAGGGTGTTGTAGGTGAACTACTGCTGCATCAGAGTCTAGGCGCGCACACAGAAAGTTAATTATTGATAGACAGCACAGTTTGAAAGCAACGGGATACTCTATTAAACTCCAAAAGCGAGAATGAGCGCTGCATGCAGGAGGCGAGCGTGAAGTAGATGTTAATTTATGCGAAAAAAGCTGGTAAAACACACACAAACAGTAGCTTGTGGGGAAGTGTATTTGTTGATGGGTGTGTTTGTGTGTGCAAGTGTGTCTAAGAGCGCGTAATAAAGAAAAGGCCGCAAATTAGTAGCTGCCTAATATAGTGCGAGCATTAAGAGTGCGCTCTATACAAACACACACACACACACACATACAAAGTCGTCTGATTTTGTTCTTGTGGATTGGGTAACTCCTTGAAATATGCAAATGTCGGCGGGCGAGCAAGTATTTGAGTGTGTCGCTTTGTGTGGAGTTTATTAAAATTTATTCAATGGAAAGTTAGTTTCATTACACAAACATACACACGCCCACACATACATTATGTGTATAGATTGAGGACGCTCTTTTTGTAATTTAATATTCATAATGGCTTGTGTGCGCCGCTGCAGTAAGTAGACAAGCTTTTAAAAAGTTAATTAACGAGCTAGTATTTATGAAAATTGCCAATTTAGCAGTCTACGCGAAGTCATGTGCTTTTATGAAGAGGTTGGGTCTCTTGTCTCGCAATTGAGTCGCGCTATATTGTGGGCACTTTTGATTGGAAATCGATTTTGAAGCAAATTTAAGAAGCGAAATTTGATACCCCGTGTGATTTAAACGTCTTGAGTTGATTTGAAAATACTTAAAAGACAGTTTAACAACTGCTCGCAAGCTTTAAGGAGTAGAGTACACGAATTAAATTATATGCTCGTGGTTTTAATAAAATCTTTCAATTTCTTCGAAGATTGTGGGGTTCAACATCGAACCTTCCCTGTGTTTGTTGAGGTGCCTTTTTTGCTGCACAGAGGCGGGTGCGTATCTTGGTTGCAACAAGTTAGTGGTCTGAGTCAACGTTAGGACCTCAGAGCGTACGGTCGTCTAAAACATTGGAGACGTGTCTTCCGTCTATCACAACATGAGCGATCTGGTTGGTGGCTTTTCGATCCGGAGACAGCCAGTTAGCTCGATGAATTTTCTTATGTTGGAATCTAGTACCACAGACAATCATATTTCGAGCTCCGGCGAAGTCAACCCATTTGGGGATGTTTCATCGTGGAGGCCGAATTTACCGACTGTTGTGCCAAAGACACCTTCTTTGCCGAGCCTGGCGTTAAAGTCGCGCGATTTTAATATCATGGCGGGGGCAGCTCTCATAGGTTCGCTCCAAGCGCTCATAGAAAGCATCTTTGGTCACATCGTCCCCCTCTTCCGTCGGGGCTTGGGCGGAAAACAGCGATATGTTGAAGAACTTCGCTTTGATGCGGATTGTGGTAAGATTTTGATCCATCGGAGTGAATGCCAGCACTAGGCGACGGAGTCTCTCTCTCACCACGAATCTGAAACCGAATTTGCGCTCCTTTATGTGGTCACTGTGGTAAAGGCTACAAGGACCTACTCACCTCAGTATTTGTTCCGTCCATCGCATTTCTTGGATGACCGTGATGTCAGCCTTTACTTTAACCAGGACATCAACCAACTGGACAGCGACACCTTCTTAATTAAGGGACCGACTATTTCAGGTGCATGCCTCAAATCATAACCATTAACACGTTTGCAGGGGTCGTCATCAAAAGGGGAGTCACTTATCCGAGTCTGTTGTTTCCTTTTCATTGGTAGGGTTCTTTGCGTGACAGGTCCCAGCGCACAACCCTGGGGAGGCGATATCTTGCCTTTTTTCTTTAGCTCGCTTTTAAATAGTTGTTTTTTTCGGCTACCCAGAGGATACTTGGTTTAAAACTGGAAGTCGTAAGCTGCTTGAGCCATATGTAAAGGAATCGTTTCTGGCCACTCCCAAGAAAATGGCGGTCAGACTTCATTTCCTCACTTGCGTGAACTTCTACATATGACTCCATCCATAAAAAAATTTATATTGGCACTGCTATTATTTTCTGGACAACTGTACATTGATACCAATATTAAATAATAAAGAAGTGTTGGTTTATTAACTGGAATTCGTGAGAGCAATTAAACGATTCGTTCAATTCAATCCTTTGCACCCAGTACTGTTTTAATCTAGCCAATTTTTGTTACGCAAAATTCCCTTTGCGTTTACACCCTCTAAATTTTTCGCACCAACAAAAAGTTAGATTCCAAAACAAAGGAAAAAACACTCCACGCCAACAATAAATGAACCCAATCTCGACGGCGTGCTGTCAATTGCTTTTGTCGTCGCTGTGCCGTGAATCTCAGCTAATTAAAGTCAACATTAAATTCATTTGAAATTCAAATGTCAAAGGGGCAGGAGCGTTTCCCAACCAAATTCGAGTTGACATTTTTCACAATGCGAAATGTGCGAAATGCTTCGAACCAGCTGCACCACGACCAACATTCAACAGTAAAACAGCTGAAGAAGAGGGATCACCCTTTGTGCTGCCACCCAGGCGAGGGCGCTCTGCGAAGAAAGAGTAGAGATGTAAATTGACAGGCTGATAGACGTACGGACGCAATTGTTTGCGCTCGAATTGGAATTTTCCTTTAAAGGCACTTGATTATGATTTTAACCTCTTTGGCACTTTTGCCGCTCTGCATTCTGCACGCACATAGAGGACCTTCTGTGTTGTTTACAGGCAGGAAGGCTGGCAAGCGAAGGCGTTTGCTCGATGCGGGTTATTAAAGTCACTTATGTGGGGGTAGCACGAGTATAGCTATTTCGGGTTGTGCGAATGCCCTTAAAGCGTACTCAATGGCCTCACGCAGCGGGGGCTATTTAGCAACAGTTTCGACTTCGATCGTTACATACTTTTTAATTGATTGGCATCAAAGATGCAGAAGAGTGTAGAAGCGATAAACAGCTGTGACCATAATGAGTGTAAATGATGTGACAGTTTTCGTCTTCGATACCTCTTGGTATATGGCCAATAAATGTTGATGAATGGGCTTGGGAAAAATTTAACTAATTTTGTTTGAAATTCTTTATTGAAAATGAGACTGAGATAAATTGTACCAAAATGGAAATGGGAGATCTAGTGATCGATATCTTTTTAGTCTTCAACATTGTTAAGTACTGTCCAGAAGTTGGATAGCAAGCACGTTATCATCTTTCCTCAATCTTTAGAGATAACGACTTCTAAATTTTTTATACATAGTTTCTTTTACAGTGGTCATTTTTATGTCTCCATTGAAGACGACATTTCCAACATAAAAATTCAGTCCCTATAGTGCGAAGAGCTTCATATTGAAAGTCTTAAATAACTTAGAAATTTGAATCAGCTTAGCTGCTTTAGATTTGAGTGTCATACGACCAGATTGGTCTGAGTATTGCCTTATATATGAGTAGATTGTTCTTTAGAATGAGGCGGCGTCTTGACCTTAGGAGCTAGTGCAGCTGTGCAAACTTTAACCTGAGCTGAGTTCGCTTGATATTCATATGGTCTTTCCATCCTCTCTTAGCAGTTGCAAGTCCCAGATATTCGCGCTTGTACTCGATGGCAGCAACTGACCACATAAGGTCGCTTGTTGATATATTTCATTTCTGAGGATATATACCACTTGTACGGACCCCTCAATAGCAAGGCAAATTTTCAATTTGGTGAGCCATTAACAATTGCTAATCGACTCCAACAGGTCAATGTCATCCGCATATATTGCCGTAATAGTGGAGTCAGAGCTAATCCCTGAGAGGTCAGCTGTGTAGAGAATGTAGAGCACAGACGTAAGAACGCTATCTGGCCTCATTTTATAATCCAATGTATTGATTCTGTGATAGTCTGGTGATTTTTGGTTTGCCAACGCTCTGATCTACTAACTTCTACAGCATCCACTTCACCGACTGGTAATTCCACCTAACAAGCAACGTCTAAAAATTTTCTGACTTCTGCAATGTTGGAACCGTCACTAAACTCGTTAGAAGTAAAGGTGTTTCATAGATGTGTGACAAACTCATGGACTATTTCTGCATTAGTTCGTCACCAGTGTGTGCTCTGCTGTTGATAATGGTGGACATCTGGGTAGCAGCTTCTTCTTTTTTTTTTCTTAAATCTTTCAAGATTGCACCCTCCCAGAAAGAGCTTGGCATGGCATTTCTCCTGCCTGCTGCCAATCCTGCTCTATCCCTACTCTCTGCTATGTGCGGAACATTTCTTTTAAAGTGTGGGACCCCACTGTAATCCATGGTTCTGGCCTCATCATCCTGAACGTTGCCGTAGAGCGGGCCAGTTCGTTGGTGAGCTCGTTGCCGGCTACCCCTTTATGCCCGGCATCCAGATTGCATACTGACTTATAGCAAAGACTTCTGGAAATCCCAGAAATCCCATTGGTATGGATAGCTTCGTATGCGGCTCCGGTAATACCTGCTTCAATGTATTCCTGTACTTTCGAGCCGTTAGTGTATCATGGATTTCGGCTGACTTGCGATCCGCGCTGAAGACGTTTCTTCTCTCTCAGCTTTTTATTAGTTCATTAGAGAAGAGGTGGCTTTCCCGCATGTGGTTTCTCTGTTGGGATCTCGTAGCAGACGTGTTCATGTGGGTAGCATTGTGTATACTACTGGTAAGCGCTTCCGTAGCATAGTCAATATCTGCGTCAGAGCAAATGGTAATGTTAGGATCCTTATTGTACTCAAACTGTGTGCTGTAAATGCTTGCCCTATTGCCAAGTACTCTTATGGGTTTGTTCATTGCGAGAACCGGTATATTTATCTCCAGCTGAATTGCACAGTGTTCAGATAGGAGGTTCGCTCAAATGTGTAGGTGGCTTTAGTGCAAAGTTGTTGAGGTCTTCTACATTAAACTCCACAACACAAACATTTCACTTCACAACATCATCACTTATCAACGGAAAAACTGAAAACTCAAAAATCCTTCACAGAAGCTGTCAACACAATAATTTGCGATAGATTGGTTTTTACTTTCAAAATAATAGATATTAAGGACTCCTCTGCATACCACAGTAAAAGTATTGACAAATACTTATATCCGCTTAAGACACTTATTTCGTTATTTATATGTAAGTATATTGAAACCGTCATAAGAATATATATATATATATACCATGTGAAGTGGGTGTATGTCAGCTCGAAGCTTGCATTATCATTTCGCATTTGCGAATTCCCTGTAATTTGTTATAAAAGATAAGCATAATAAATGACAGATAGTGGCTGACGAACGACGAAAATGACAGCGTAACCAAAAAAGTGCTCAGCAAAACATAAATAAATAAGAAGCGATAAACAAATCCAACCAACGAAAATCTTTGAAATAGAACCAAAAGCAACTGGGGGAGCAAAGGAGGGAACCGAAGAAATATGGGTTATCTACGCAAGCCTCAATTTAGTGCCGAATTTCAGCCAACTTAGCGCAATTCCCATGCACAACAATAACACGAATATTTCAGCAACGAAAGGCACAATAACAAAGGAAGAAACCAACAAAGCAACGCGCAAAAGTAGAGGCATTTGCATAAATTATCATTTGTCTTAACAAGCAGGAAGCAAAGTAAACCATAGATACATACATACATAGCTCACAAACGATGCTATAACCCGGCGCAACCCTCTTCGGAGTAAATATTTTACTAACATTAACATTACCGTTAACGATCCTTAGACAGTGCTACCGAATGCGAAGAATACGAGCATTACAGAAGCTTTTAAGCATTGAGACAGCAAATTGCATACGCGACGACGACTTTATAGAATGAAGGCGCTGCGCTCTGCTTCTTCCATTCTACGTAACACGACGAGGTGATGTTGCGCCGGAGACGCTGTAACGTGCTCCTAGCGGTATTCTTATGCTTTTTGTCAGTCAGCGTATTCTCAGCGTTGCTGCCCTACTTGCTTAACATATTTCCATAGTCATGTGGTTCTCGGCAGCTAAATTGGTAATAAGTAAGCAGCGGCCGCTGTAGTTGCCTGCATTTCTTGGCTCCGCTCTTGGCTCAAGTTAAAATGAAATAATAAAAATGCCCACAAATTCAGCTAAAGCGGCACAAAGCGCTACAAATAAGAATTTATGATAGGCAAAAATGCTGTTGAGGAAAATTGGTAATGTAAATAAAAATAAAATGGAAATTTAAATGTTCCGTCTGCCGCCGTGAGTTGAAGGGTCCATTGTATGCAAGCATGGCGGAAAAGTTAACCTAAAAACGCCGCACAAAAGCCATTTCCAATGATGTTCGTGTTCGTGTTCGGGCGCAAACAGAAATGAGTGGAAACGACAGAAAATCAGGGAAAATAAACTTTGGTGTTTTTTGTGTGGCCTGACGAAGCTCATTTAGAAATGCGAGCCATGCTTGATGTGTAGCCGAGCCGAAACGAAGCCACAGACAACGGATTTTATTCACGGCGTGCTTGCTTGGGTTAACGGTAGGCACGTAAGTCATAAGAACATTCGGCTGTTAGTGGCTTTTCATGTTGTTTTTTGTTCCCTACAATTGTGCTTAAATTAATTTGAGATGAAAATGTGCTGCAGTTGCATAGCATTATGGTTAAGTTAGGTTAGGTAAATAGGCTGCTTACTCTTGAAGAAACGAATAAACCCACTTGGACTGCTAGAGATGCCTGTCCGTTCTGAAGCACAGAAATCTTAGGTATAGATCTAAAAGACTGTCGCATATCGATTTGAGACGGCAGAAACCAATGTAAACCAATTTTTAAAAACTATGGCAACCTATATGATTCCACCTTTATCTGGCCAAAGGACAGTGGAGATGAAAGTTTCTAGATATTTCCAACTATTCTTCCGACGATTTGGCGCATTTTACGTTGCGATCTTAAATTGAAAGGCTACAAAATATAGCTTGTGTAAGAACTGAAGCCGCTAGACCTTCCCAGACGACATCGGTTTGCTGTATGAGTTCTTGAAAAGTTCCAAGAAGTTCCGACGTTTTCGAGCCAAATTTTGTTCAGCGATGAGGCAGATTTCTAGCTCAATGGTTATGTAAACAATCAAAATTGCAGCATTTGGAACGAAGAACAACCTAAAGAGATTCAAGAGCTACCATTTCACCCAGAAAAAACAACGGTTAGGTGTGGTTTGTGAGCCGGTGGCATCATCGGTTCATATATCTTTAAAAATGATGCCGGAATTTTTGGTAAGCCGAGAACTCCACGGTTTGAGCCCTTCGATTAGCCACCAAGATGGTGTGATATTACACTGTTCGACTTTCTCCCGTGGGGATATGTAAAGTCTTAAGTCTATGCATACAATCCCTGTTCGATTCAGAACTTGCAGTAAAACATTCGACTGTTATCAGTCGAAATGCTTGAACGAGTCATCGAAAATTGAACTCAACGAATGGACAATCTGAAAAGCCGCAGCTACTCTTATACAGGCAAGATGATGTCAGGCGCTTATACATGTCAGGAGTATCCCGAAATGTGTTAAGGTTCCGTAATTTTAAAACAGAGCAATCAATTAACCCTTTATTCGTTAAAAAATCTATCAAAAATATTAGAACTGATTTCAAAATAGGAATCGTAGAAAAATTGAAGCTTGAACACAACTCTTCTCCTTCTTTAGTAGCGTAGAGTCCGCTATGAGGTTATAGCCGAGTTAACAACAGTGCGCCAGTCGTCTCTTCTTTTCGCAATTTGGCGCCAATTCGACATACGAAATGCAGCCAGCTCCTTCTCCACCTGATCTCTTCAACGGAGTAAAGGTTTCCCTGTACACTCTTATGAAAGATTGTGCCTTCTCGATTCAGCTTGATTGTGCCTTCTCGATCCAGCAGTAGATTGAAGAAGTTGCATGATAGGGAGTCGAGGTGATGTGTGTCGATCCGCTTTTCAAAGCTCTTTTCCAAGATTTGGTTTATGGTGAATATCTGGTCGGTTGTTGATTTTCCAAGCATAAAGACGGAGGATGTAGAAGTTCACGTATGTAAGGAAAGTTCTCTGAGCGCCATTCAGACCAGAAACGATTCTTTTACATATGGCTCAAGCAGCTCATAACTTCTGGTCTTAGAACAAGTATTGTCTGGGTAGCCAAAACATCATCCGTTTGTAGGTGAACTAAAGCCTTCCCCAGGGTTGTGCGTTGGATTCGGGACATGCCACATAAAAAATAACACTACCAATGAAAAGAAGAAATATTGAAAACGATTAGTCCGTATAAAATACTGCAACTAGCACCTTCATTAGTATACATACATACATATAGATTGGTCTCCCCATGACATTTTCTCTTTTCGAAACTGAAAAATCCGCTTCCGGGAAAGCGCCATGAGTCCACGGACCCAATGTATAAAAAGCAGCGGTCAAACTTGCTGCAAAGAATTAAAAGTGGCGTGACTGCTTTGCTATTAAAATAATAATAAAAACAAAAGCAACGTTAACTGTGGTTGCTCCGAAGCTAGAATACCCTTCACATATGAAAAGTTTACGTACAAGGTCGTAATTTTGACCGGTCAGTTTGTGTGGCAGCTAAAGGCAAAACATCAGAGCTTTGCCTCAGAAACTATATGATATACATAGTTGTTCGATATCGGTGGTCATAACTAATGAGCGTCTTCATAGAGAGAAAAGGACGTGTGCAAAACTTCAGAACGATGCCTCATAAACTAAGCAGCTAGTTCGCGTATATACAGACAGACATGGCTAAATCGACTCAGCTCCTTATGCTGATCCTTTATATTGTATGCATATACGTGTCATTAGGTCTTCGACGTCCTTCTGTGTGTAAGAAACTTCATGGCAAACTTAATCTAACCTGTTCAGGGTATAAAAAGTGAGTGAAAAAATGAAAAGAAAACACCGTAAATAACGCACTCCAATATAAAAGCAGGGGACTTAAAAGCCCATAGTAAAATAAAAAAAGGAGCGAAAACAAATGCAACGAAACGAGCGTGCCACGCTTATGGCGCATATTGAAAAAGTTCTTTGTGCTAATTTTTCGACAAACAGAAAACTTTCTGCACAATGAATTTTACGCGCATTTTCCACCTGTATGCCCGCCGCACGGCTGCGTAAAGCGTATTTTTCGCATCTGTGATTTTTCCATTTACACACACACATAACAATGCATACACACATGCTACTATGCGGCGCTGAAAGCTTGCCATGTTGCCTAACAGCCTCGTTGCAACGTCAACGCGGAGCAAGCTGTTGACTGCCAGTGCTGCCAATTCGATTTGTGTGCACACATTTTGCGCCACGGTTCATGGTTGTGTGTTGTGGAGTCGCTATTTTTTCATTACGCACTGCTTTGTGCTGCGCCAAGTTTTTCTAGCTGCCACATGGTGGCAAGCGGCAGCTGTGCACCAAAAGTGAAAAGTTTGTGCAAAATTTGTGTGGACACATTTCGGCTGAGCGCTGAAGTTACCGTCATGCAGGAGGTATATACTCGAGATATGTACAGCTATGCGCCCGCTTAAGCGTCGTTGTTGCTGTTATTCCACCTGCAACACAGTATATTTATTATGTTGGCCACGCTTCACCTCCCCAGTACGCGAGCTGTCACTTTTTTTTCTCTCAATAGGGCATGCGGTTCGCCGCTTTTATGCAATACAATTTTTCTTGTGTGCCCATTTTGGTGGGTTTGCAGCGCCCCCCAGTGGCACACCCCCACTTGATATGTGGCCCCGCGCTTTCAAGCCCTCGACTGAGACGTACGTATACCCATAAGTGCACGTATTTGTGAATGAACCCCCTTATAGGAAAGTATATTTGTTTACGCTATTATGTGTCTCTCTCTTTCTCTCTTAACCCCTGCTCAACTTTTCTAGCCATCCGTGTGGCAGCAAAAAATGCTGCATGCACCTCTGCGTTTACTTTGGTGCGGAAATCGCGTAAAAATCGCTTTGGCTTTTTCGACTGCAAACAAATGCTCAGCGGCAGTGGTTAAGGGGTACGATAGGTAATAAAACGCTGAAACCAAACAGCAGCGCTGAGGCAGCACCGCTTGTTTGCAGAGTTGCATTAATTGGATTTTTTAGCTTTTGCCGTGACGTTGTTGTTTTTTTTTTTCTCTCCGTTACATTCGCAATTCTCGCTGTCCTTATATCACTTGATAGCTCGCTCGCGCAACAGCTCTATCTATCGCATAGTGCTTTGTTCATGTTTCCATTGCGTGGCTTCACTTTTTTCGCCTTTGAACTGGACAATTAATCGGAGTTTTGTATTTTAGCGTTTTATCAAACTTTTTTAGTGTTTTTAGATTCTCTGGGCACACAACAGGGTAGTTATGCCACTTTGGTGAAACCAGTTATGGTGTTAAAGAATTTCTTGTTTTTGTTTCTGCTAATATTGTTTAGCAAGTTTGACTTATGTTTGCCACAATTGTTGCATAACGATGTTCAAGCTTACAAACTCAAGTGATTACGTAAAGAAACAAAAATGTAAGCTTCAGCTGTACCGTAGTTGTAATACCTACAGGTGCCTTTCTAATAGCATAAAAGGGCGTAAAGGAACTTTTGTCTTGATTTGGACTACTATAGTAATCGGATATCGGTGGTTCCGACCAATTAGCATGATCTTTGGGAGAAAAACACGTATACAAAATTTCAGACCGAAATCTCAAATCTGAGGGATCCAAATCTAGTTTATGTATTTTTCCACCCTTTTTGAAGCCGATTTCATATTAAGCTCTCATATATAGCTAGGTTAGCTTAGGTTAGTTCTTAAGTAAGTCCAAAATAGATGGATAGCACTTTGACAGATGATATTTGTTTTATTGTGTTACCCG
Source organism: Bactrocera dorsalis (assembly GCF_023373825.1). Lineage (NCBI taxonomy): Eukaryota > Metazoa > Arthropoda > Insecta > Diptera > Tephritidae > Bactrocera > Bactrocera dorsalis. The sequence continues at coordinate 88,051,149 of NC_064303.1, forward strand.
TAAACTCCTGAAATCGGTTCACGAGACCTTCTTAAGTCCACAAACCGCTGTGAGCTTACCACAAATCTATTAAGTCGGTTATAATCAATCTCAGCGACTTCGCTAGATTTTCCAACCAAGATATTTCAACTTCAGTCTTGCGAAAGCCGAGCTATGGAAGAGGAAATGAAAATGATTACACGTCACCTTCCTCTATAAGACTGTGGCAAAGAGCGTCCCGCAAAATATTTAGCCGCACCGTGTACAAACTTTTCGGACAGTGTCCAATTAAAACACCTATAATTGCGGTGGGATTGAATTTGTCAAGAGCCAGTAGTTCGAAGGACCTCTTAGAGTTTAAGCTGGTACAAAAGAATCTCGCAGTCGTATAAGTTCTGGTTGTTGACCACCGTCGTTGAGCTTGCTGGAGGTTCGTAGGTCAAACGACAGTCAGAGCACCGACCATTGCGGCGAGATTGACTTTGCTAAGAGCCAGTAGTTCGGAGGACTTCTTACGGTTCGGTCGAGGCCAAAGAAATCTCGCAGTCGTACAAATTCTAGTTGTTGACTATTGTTTATTGAGCTTATAGGAAGTTCGTAGGTCAAACGCCAGTAGGCCCAGTCAGAACACCTACAATTCTGACGAGATTGACTTTGCCAAGAGCCAGTAGTTTGGAGGACCTCTTACAATTCAAACTGGTCCAAAATAATCACGCAGTCGCAAAAGTTTGTTTGCTGACTAACGGTTGCAGAGCTTACTGGAGGTTCATAGGTCAAATATCAAAACGCAAGAAGTCATGGGAAAACCGACTCGCTTTCAATAGAATGAAATTGAGTAAAGAGTGCCCTGCGTAACTAGTCCATCGACTTTGTAGTTTCCGGCGATTCCGCTGTGACCGGGCACCCATAGAAGTCTAATATAGGAGAAGCTTAAAATTATTGTTAATCAGGTTATGCACTCCTTGCTGGGTTTGAGCGCACAATCAGCGAGCTCAGAGCCGACTCGGCTATAAGAGTGAATACACACCTCTCTGAAGTAAGCTTTGTACTTCGAAGTAGTACGGAGCTACGGATACCTCGATGGCAGTCATCTCCATATTTATCTAATTTCATGTGAATTTGAGACCTTGTCACTGATCCTACTACTTTGATAGCTATTTTCTTAACGGCTTGTGTTACTTACAAATTACTTACAGACATACAAATGTATCTGCCTTTAAAATACCCAAAATATTTCCAAATATTTGACACTCCATTATTTTGCTCTACTATTTTTTACTTATTTTGCGCTTCAATACAAATAACACTTAGTCAACACTAATGTGATAACTTAGAGCTCAACCCGTCTCCGAATAGAACCAGCGCAACTCTAAGGCACTATTCACAAGCCAAAGTTCGGAACTTTGTTCAATAAATTCGCTCGCTGTGTAATGTGATGCAAAAGTTCTCACCTAAAATACCATTCGAAATGTAAAATCTGACTAAAACTACCTCGATATGTTTGCGAAGAAAATTCTATCAAAAAGTTTTCCACGTAATGTGAGTTGCTACTTATTTACACACGACAACACAGAGTACGATCTACGAGCAGAAACGCTATGACTGCACACTTCACATGTGTCACCTGACACACAACAGAAAGCTGCTTTGCGAATACGAGAAATCGAAAATAGCTATTTAGAGTCAGCGTGAGCAAATAAACAAATGGTGCCTGATACCTAGCTGCATGCTAGATGCATACCGTAGTATATATACTCGTATATAAGTAGATGTACCGTTGCAATGGCAAAGTACGAGCCACCAAGGCGGTGTAAACCGTACTTAAACGGTAAAAACTTTTCACAATTGTCTCGTCGCTGCTCTTCTCTTTCCTAGTCCTAACATCGTAGGACTACTTACATTTCGTGGAGTATTTACTCCCATTACACGGATACATTACGTAAGAGTAGCTGCTGCAAATACTTTGTTAAGTGCTGCAAGTGGAAGAATGAATATAAAAGGTATTACGAAAAGCGCATAAATGTAAACAACATGACGACGGCTGGAAAAGGAAAAGTTTAGGTACTGCGGTGTCGCCATAAAAGATGCAAGAAGTTAAAGAAGGAATTCTTCGAAGGAAATTGCAAACAAAGCAAATAGGGAACTACTAATTTCAGACGCAGTGGTACTGTTTGATGTAGGCGGACCAAAACATATACAAACAGACATACATATAAAGGTGATCCTTTTCAAGGTTCCCTACTTTTTTAAAGAAAAAACAAAGAAGTTTCAAATTTAAAGGGGAATGTTCATTATTATTAAAAAGAACAGTGTTTGCCTTTATTTTTTGTGGATTATTTTTTCAAGTGTTGGCCGCGGCTACGTCTCAGCTGGTTCATCTGTTGAGTCCAATTTTCGATGACTCGTTCGAGCCTTGCTAACTGTCCAATGACACGCGTGATGTTTTCATCCAAGGCCTGAATCGAAGCGGAATTTTCCGCATAGACTTTAGACTTTATATGTATATCCTCACAGTAAAGAGGCTAAAGGTGTGTAATCACACGATCTTGGTGACCAATCGACTTACCCAAAACGTGAAATTATCCGTTCACCGAAGTGTTCCCTCTATAAATCCATTGATTGGTGCGATGCGTGAGAAGTGGCGTCGTCTTGTGGAAGCCATATGCCGCCGAGACCACAAGCTTCAATTTCAGGCATCAAATAGTCAGTTATCATGAGGCGATAACGGTTACCATTGACTGTTACCACATCAAACCGTTGTTTTTTCTAGATAAAATGGCAGTTCTTGAATCTCTTCAGATTGCCTTTCGTCCCAAATGCGGTAATTTTGCTTGCTTATATACCCATTGAGCCAGAAATGGGCCTCATCGCTGAACAGAATTTGGCTTGAAAACGTCGAATCTTCTTGGAAGTTTTCAAGTGCCCATGGCGCAAAGCGACGTCGCTTGGGAAGGTCGAGCGGCTTCAGTTATTGCACAAGCTGCGGCTTGTACGCTTTCAATTCAAGATCACGTCGTAAAATCCGACAAGTCATTTCATACATCAGTCCGAGTTGCTGCGAACCGCGTCGAATCGACTTTCTCCGGTCTTCGTATACACTCTCAGCTACAATTACTATATTTTCTTCACTGCGTGCTGGACGTAGTCTCTTTGGTTGAATATCATCCAATAATGAACAATACTGAAGAAAAACGACATGAAAACTTGCCAAGACTCACTCTTGATCTGCAGTTGATAATAGAAAAAGGAGTGGTCGTCCCTCCGTTGTTCTAAAAATTGAAAAGAAAACTGCTCGCGAATGCTTTCGGTAAATCCCCTTAGAAAACAGAAAATCATGTCTACGGAAATGGATATAACAACCAATACTTATTCGTGATGATCTATACGTCAAAGCCTACTATCGGTCATCTTCTGATAAAGCGCTTGAAATCAATTAGGCTCAACAGAAGGAAGCTGCTTCGTAGTGACACTCGCTCAACGGCCATCAAGCTTACCCATGAAAAAAGTTCACTGTTGGAGAAGGTTAGATTGAGAACATTTTCCAGTAATATACTGCTGCAGCAAACAAGACCGAAATCCACATAGCAGTGGCTTGAAAGCAATATTTTTGGCATTTTAGCTGCAGATGTTTGGCCGCCTGGAAGTCCAAATTTGAACCTATTAAAATTCAATTTGCGGTCAGAGTTGGAGAACATGGACTGTCGAATGCCGCCACACAGAAGTTTGGGGAGTCTCAAAAAATCGTTGGCTCGAGCAGTGTCGTCAGTACCTGCTATAAGTTTTCATAACAGACTGAAGAGAACTTATGGCAGGACTTCGTATATAAGTAAATGTTCCAAGGTTTCTTCGATTTTCTCTTATTTTAAATCAAGTTGAAGGAAGAATACCCAGGTTTAAAAATTTAATTTCATATACAAGCAAAATCTTCCGAACTATTAATCGACGCTTACGTTTAACACTTAATCGCAAAATTGTCTCATCTCCGCGCCCATTAACTCTTCAAGAAACTCTGAACTCTTGAACATATGCAAGACCGTTTAACCTAAAAGTCATGAATTTCTGCTTTTCCTTGAAGATTTTAAGCACAGCTGGTTTATATATGTAAATATGTAAATATGCGCAAGTATGTAAAAGCGCCAACTCGAAACAAAATTACAACGGCAACAACAGCAGCAAACTCAAGGCGCAACAAAGCGTGCGGATAATATCGGGTAGCTGCTACCCTAAAAGTGTAACAAGAAAACTTTTAACACGCCCTTGCCGAATGCCGAACAAGCAAACAACAAATGTAATAATTGTAATTTTCAGCAGCCAACAACAATGCCGGTATATTGCTGCCAGTGGCAACAACAAAATTATTATAGCGCTTGGCAGTGTACACGAGAAACAGCAATCCGAAAACATTTAGTAAGTTTTTCGTGATGGCAAAAAAAAGGAAAACATTTTCATAAGGAAGATTGCATAACAAAATAGGAAAATAAAACAAAGCAAAAATGTGTGTATATTGGCGAAGGAGACACGTCGGAATGGAGCTAGAAAGGATGACAGTGGAAAGTATTGCCTAAAAATAAGAATAATGTGGGTTTTCTTATGGAAAAGAAGGGCGAGTGATGGGACATTCAAAAAACCGGCTCACATATTTGCTATATACGAACGATATCAGGGCAATATTTATGGCATAAAAGTATAGCAAGTCTGCTTCAGAAAAATATTTGAAGAAAAAAATCAAAATTTCCGGTTCAAAATCTATATAAATTTGGGTACAAATCCGCACGATCCCCTGCAGGCTCGAAAAATCTGTCAAATCCGAAAAAATCCACGAACTGGCAGCACGGGTCAACACTTTACATACTGGACATGAGGAAAGCGGTTTCTGCAAATAACTTCACATTACTATTTTTCACAGGAACTGCCGTCAGTCATACTCAGCAATGGGAGAGTCATACAATTTTCTTAGAATTCCTTCATATTCTTATATAAACATTTTCATAACCCCAAATATTTGTACGTATGTTGCTTGCATATGGAAAACCTCCACTTAACTTCCGCTCGCCATGCAGTTAAGGGTGAATTTTTGGTCATAAACCCATTTCATTGCGTGCCGTGGCAGAGCAATCAAAATACCAGCGCCGCTGCTGCAACGAGCTTTCTTGGCCACGCAAAGTTCACAAAAAGTTCTCCACGCTTTTTCCACATGTATGTTTGGACTTGTTTGCTCACACGTCGCCGACGTCAAATATATATTTTTTTTATAGTTTGACCCAATTTCGCCTACTGCCGTTCTTATTCATGCGTGTCATATGACACTTGGTATTGTTTTTATAGCCTGCTTTGGACGGGACCGTTCGTGTTTGCCCAGTTCGGCCAGTGAAGGGTAAAGTTACAAACTTCCCGCTACACTCGAAGGCGACGCCAATGAAAAAGATGCTAACATTGCTCAAAGAGAGTGCTGTCTTCGTTGCGATGTTTGAACTCGCATGAGTTTACTTAATATGTCCCTGGTGTGTGATTTCGCTTGTAGGCGCGCTGACGTATTAGAGAGCTCGAAAGGGCGTTGAAATGCTAAGCCGAAATGCAGATGCGTACACGTCGAGTCTACATGTCATCTCTTCTTTTTTCAGTTTTATGCTTTAAGTTAATGAAATTTGTGCCCTTGATAACTTTTTGTGCTTCAAATTAAGAAAAAAACCTAAACTTCGGCTGCACATAAGCTACATTACCCTTCACAATAGTCCGGCATCGACGGCTCCGACAAATAAATAGCTTTTTGGCGAGAAAAAGACGTGTGCAAAATATCAGATCGATATCTCAAAAACCGAGGTGTTATTTCGCTTACAGACGGACGGACCTCCAGATGGTCTCCGACAAACTTCGTGGCAGTAAATATAAGTAATCACTGTTGGAGACTTCTTCTTCCTTGGCAAGACAACCTTGTATCAGTCTGAGCTGAGAACACAAAACTTCGACAGTCCTCTTTTTCGATTTCTACATTTCAAGTGCAGACAGGTCGCTATGCCCTGAGTCCTTCTACTCCTGGACCTGGAGTCGAAGTAGTGATGTGGTCGTCAACGTTTGGGAACGTCAATATCCGAGGCTTTCGTGTTCCTTTCATTAGAATTACATTTTTAAAGGCGTGTTTCAAACCCAGCCACACAACGGAGTAAGTTTCGCTGATCAAGTTTATATAGCGAGCCGCTTGCTCCAAGACAGACGCCCGTTTCCAGCTCCCTGGTGGACAGGCGCTGCAACCTTGTTGAGCCCTTAAATCAATTACTGTGGTTCCATCAGGGTTTCCACTCCCTCAGTCGTAACCCTGAAATCCACAAGGTTTGGTAAGCGCATCTTACTAAATCAAGTTACCTGTGGTCTTTGTCCAAAAGGAGTAGGGTTTGAGTAGGGTGACTCAGCTCTGGGTGAATACCCTGAGTAACTATTCCATTTTGAGAGTCACAACTGTATAATTCCGTTTCCATTTTCGAAATTTCTGCCGCTTTTAACTGATCCTTAAAGCCCTGCCCACAGAAGTGAGTTGGCAAATGTCATTGAATGGAATTTCCAAAATAACAGACAGTCTAATACAGTTTCCAAATGCAAAACAGCCAACAAAAATCAAACCAAAAACCAGTTTTCCGAAAAATACAGTGTGCTGTAAAAGTGTAGGGAGAAAATTATTCGAGGGGGATGGTAGAAAGAACTGTCAGCAACCGAATTCAATTAGATTTTGCGAAATTTGCACAAAATGAGATTTTACACAAATGTGTGCAAATGCACAATGCCAGCGAGGGAACTGGTTAACGGTATGCACGAATATACAAGTAGATATTTAGGCGCATGCAGGCTTTACAGTTGTGTTGCGGTAAAAAAAAGTTTGCCAACAACAAATGTAAAGATATCAGTGTGATTGCAGAACCGATAAAATCGTAATTGAGTAGCGGGAGTGCCGAATTGCCGAAGTATCAATGCTTTGTGCACCTGTCTTGCCACAATAAATGGCCTACAACAACAACAACAACGAGCGGAATAAAATTTCGGCTGTAAATATTATCTAAAGCGTCAGTTCAAACGGGAGGGAGAGTGAGCACGAAGGCGGCACGAGCAGGGGTTACTGTCTAGCAAACATTCCGTGCATTCCACAATGGTCGAACGAAATGTGGCCGTTGAGCATACATTTGCACACCGCTTCACCTCAACCTCTGTGTCCACACAGTCCACGACCACGTGTAGCAGTGTTGCTGTATTACAAAAGCGCAAGCCGAGTACTGCAACAGGGCTCCGGCCTACCGGAAAACGTAAATGCCTACGCAAATTTGCGCATTTCAATTAAATTTCCGTTTTAATCACTTTTGCAGTCGGAGAGGGGGGCAGCAGAACGCTGGCTAAACTTATACCACACACACTGCCACGAAAACCCAGAAACGTACATCAGCATTGGCTCTTCCCTCCGCGTGTTGCCCCTACAAAACTATGTGAACAATCTGCAGTGCTATAAAGCGGTCAAACAGCAACGAAGAATGTTGTGGGTGTCAGGCTTTGATGGAAGTCCTCACACACACACACACACACACACAACTACGCGCCCGACCCCGCCACTAGGCCATCACCAGAACTTAGTTTATTTGGTAGCGAAACGTTGCAGCGCGCTTGGCTGGTTTTTTGGCTTTCGAGCAGAAAATGAAATACGCCTGAAAAGCGTTTTTAAATGGTTTAGAAGTGGCGCAGAGAACGCATAGGCTGCGAAGAGTTGCTCGTTTGGTCCGTTTAAAGAGGACATTTTGCCCTAACCGAAGTGGTACAACTCACTGGCGAGCACTAGCCAGCGAGTCGGAGTGCTCGTTTATTTTTTATGCGTGAGTAATCAAGCGAAATGTTGAAGGGGTCATTTGAATTGCTGTTGTGCGGTTATAGAAAGTCAAAGCTTTTTGCTTCCTACTTGAGCGGTGAGTTGGGCGAGTGGATCCACTTGAGCGCGAGGAGCAAAGTGTAAATAATCTTATGTTTTCTTTCAATTTAATTGCGCAAAAGCATGTAGATGATTCAGATGCTTCGCGGTTCAAGGAACTGAATGAAGTATCAGCATTAGATATTAGGAGTGACTAAGTTCACAAAAAGCGTTGAAGAATCCTTCAACTCAAACTACACTGAACCTATAGCTGACTTTACTAAGTATCGACAGGTCTCTTCGTTCCCACGACAGTCGGTTCTATGTAAGCGGATGGGATCCGGATTTTTTATCCGGCTAAGGACTGTCAACTCGGTAGAACTCTGCAGCCACAACAACCATCAGGTCTCTGTATAGCGTGACAACCATCCAGCATATCCTAACCTAACCTAACCAACTGTTGGACTCTATAGGAGGCTTCTAATTTCCCCAAAACCTTCAAAAACTCTAACCACCAAGCCGCAGTCATTCACTTTGCCCCGTCGAGCTGGAACTCATGGCAAAATAATGTAAATCAAGCGCTTGCACAATATAAGAATATTTATTTAGATACTCGGTTTGTGATTGTGTTCGCAACACAATGAAATAAAATTGTAGCCCGACCTTCGCTGACCAAATAAACTTTGTTCTGCCTAACGCACTGAATCGTGGTAGAAGTAATAGTGTATAGTTGATTCATCAAGGTCACAAGTTTGGAGGTTTTGCTCGATAAAAGTTTGCAACAAAAATTAACTAAGTTAAATAAAATAAACGTCAATTTCGGTTGCACCGAAGCTATAATACCCTTTAGAAATAAAAAAAAAATTATCGGTCTGATTGTATGGCTTTAGTAGGCCGATAAGAACATTTTTTCGGAGATTGTAACGTACCCATGAACAATAAGTTTATTCTAAAACTTATTGATTCAAACGAGGTTAGATCGCCGAAAGTACAGCAACAACTTTGTCTAGAAGACTAAAACCGGCAGCGTTTTTTACAGCAGCGTTTTTTACAGCGAAGATTTTTACAGATCTTACAGAATTGAAACTTCTCCTTCAAAATTGCTGGCCCGAAACTTGTTTTATACCGACAGTCTCTTAGGCAAAGTTTTTGAAAATGATCCATAGCCTCTCAAGTAAAATTGTTTAGAATTATCCGTATAACATTTCTCGCATACGCGTTTTTATAGCAAAAAAAATCTACCCGCTCCAACGTAAAGGGTATAAGTATTTTGCTTGCTTTTTATTTTGATAAACTTTATAATTTTATAAACAAAGAGGGGAACAATAATTTCCAAAAAAGCACAACAGAAACAAAACATCTAAAACCATAATTATAGTAAATATAACAACAACATTTGCAGCTGCTAAACTTATTTTCTATTTTATTCGCCGTGAATTGCACTTTCTCTGCCGTTTTGTGCTCAAAAGTGCGGAAAATCCACAAATATTTATATGAAAATATTTTTCTTCCTCTCGACAGCGTTTGCGTGACCTCAAGCAGAAAAACTTCAAAGCTTATAAATTATGTTTAGGACAAGGCTGCATGAATGTACTGGTTTGGAAATTTAAGGCTCTTGAAACTTCCGTTGTGAAATAAGAACAATATTTACTAAAACTGTGCAATAATAGCGAAATCGGCAAGTTTAACGATGTAATACATTTCAAAGTGATTTTTTATGTTCGAATTCTAAAATTAATCAGAATAATTGTAACTTTTTTAGGCTCAATAATATATTTTCATTTATAATTAGTTCTCTTGTAAAGAAATAAAGAAATATATTTATAAATTTCATCACTGTGATATCGCAACAGCCTCCTCAATTCATGAAGACCAAGTTTTGGATATTTTTTTGTACCGGCCTTGAAAAGACGGAATAAATGTTTAGAAGTCTAATTTTCAGAATTCCGTTGGCTTCTTCATGATATATCCAAAAACATGTTTTCAAAATTTTCAATTATTGGAATCAGTTTTGGAGAATTCTCGCACTCTCTTTTGCTTTTAAAGTACTCGAATGGGATTGGTTCATTATTCTAAAAGATTATATCCTCTCGTATGTCAGAAAAATTAATTTTTCGGGATTTTTTGCTAGAAATATTTTATTTAATAGACTAATAGATTAGAAAATTTAACGGGCTTTAATAATCGGTGATTTTATTTTTTAATTTTCGGATTCTCCTGATTCTGCAGTCAATCTCAGAAAGATCTCCGAAAAAACTCTCTGGCAATAAGATGAAGAGTTTGCCTAAAATCAATTCCAAAAATTATTACTTGAATATGAGTAGAGTTTATGTTCCAAGTATTAGTAATAATTTTGAGTTTTGAAACAAGGGCACTTCCAAAAAAAAGTTGTAAAAAATATACCCTTCAGAGTGGCTTTAAAAATATAAATTATTATCAAAAAACATTTTTCCTCAATTATTACTTGACGAAAACCTTCTGAAATAGGTCGCGTGGAAATTCACGGCGATTAGAAAAAATTATCGCTCCGACTCTGAAAATATTGCTGGTTAACTCCACCTGTCCATAAACTGGGGTTTCCGGTAACAGAATCCTTTTCTGCAACGAAGGAGCAGAAGAGTTGGCCAATTCAGGAGTGTCTATAGACATATCCGAGGCAAAGATAATACCTTGCCCTATAAGAACAATTTGTAAGGAGCTTAAGAAAATTAGCGACGGTAGGCTTTGATATGGATATCATCTGAAATAAGTATTGACATTGATCTTATTGATATATCCATCATGGCTAAATTTTTTGGAACCACGGGGGGACGACCACTATTCAATTTGAACAAACATCTCAGCACAGATGGAAACATATAGCCAAATACAAGATAGCCTATCAGATATGGTCAAAGTATGACAGTACAAGAATTAGGAACTTATTAAATAGGTTCAAGGAAAATACTATATCAGGACTTACAGCTACCAATTCCGGAGCACTCTTCATTTGGAGAACATGCAGTAAAGACGCGAATGCATTATAACAAAACTTGTCGCAGCTGCAAACTCGAAAGGATTAAAGAAATAGTTCTACACTTTCCCTTTGAGTTTCCAGCTCTATCACAAACTCGAAAGAACTTTTAGAGTTCATCAGCTACCTAGAATGGTCATCTACAAAGTGAATATCAAAGATAATTAGTTTCATTAAGGGCTCGAAGTGGTTTGAACGCAGCGATAAAACGAGGCGGCAAGATTTAAAGGATTGACGATAGTGTATCAAAATGAGGCCTCTAGCGTTAATTGAGTCCAAAAGAACTGCCATCCCACCTAACTACCTAAAACACAGTTTTGAGAACAAAGCGTTTAAAGTTTTGGGAGCCATTTAAACGCAATTAATTTATTCTTATCACTTCGCTATGAAACAATATGTACCGATGAACTTCATTCAGAGAGCTATTATCACCACTGAGGAGGGAATATTAAGACCCGCTGGTATCACAATGAACCTCTTAAAGGCCTTAGTGCTTCGTCAGACAGCGAATCTTTCTTTCTACCTTACCTAATAATATGCAGATACCTGTATTTCCAAAGCTATTTGCCAGATCAACAGCAAATTTTTGGAGAATATTGCAAATATCTGTACATTCGATTTGTAACCAAAAACAATGAATTTTTGATATTCAGGGGTTATAATCTCTTCATAAACAACAATGGTAATTAATGCTTGTGTAAGGAGCCACAAAAATTTTGCAAAATAGAAAACAAAAAACTTTTGTCTTACTCAACACATTTGCTGTGAGCTAATTAGGCTACTTGCTACAATTCTTCTGCCACAAATACGTAGAAAACTGGCTGAAATTTATAGGTTACATTTCTACTATTGCTAATTGCAAGGAATTACACCTGCAAATATACTATGTATGTATATACAGAGAAGCCAGATGAAAATGGTGAAGCCAACATTACAAATTACGAATGCTAAGAGCTAATCTAGTACCAGTGAATCCCATTAATCCCGGCACTATATGTCTGTATATGTATGTGTGTAAAAGCAACAACTGTATAAAGTACAAGATTTTGAAAGCAGGGCGTGGATTAAGATTATCTTGGTGGCAACTAATGGGCAAAAGGTGATTAAAAGCCAGCAAATACAAATACATTCCGAGCTTAATGTGTGCGAGTACCTGTGTATGTATGTATGTATGTAAATTGGTATGTACTAAACATATATAACTACGTAAGCATATTGTGTGCACAGGTGGTGGTGGGGTGTTTTGTGCAACTACTACAAGTGCTTGGTGGAAGTTGTAAATTCGAAATGAGGTCAAATTACGCTTTAATGGATTTCCAAGTGTGCATAACTAGTAGACCAAAAGCACTCACAAAGGCATACAACAGCGCACTTACTGAAAAAATATAAAGTAGAGAGAAAAGTGTATTGATAAGGCATTAAGTTTGCCAGTATATAATTCAAGACTGATTTCATTACGAACACAACGTAAGTTAAAGCGCCTAGAAGTATACTAAGGCACATTAAAGACCGAACGACGGCTTCTACCCTCCTTTGACCTGTACAATGGTATGCTTAATTACTGCTGTGAATTTGTATTTTCGCTTCTTATATCCCAAGCGCCTTCCAAAAAATGTGAGGGTAGGCTGGAGAAGAATTAATCGCAATTGCACGTGTTCTACGGCGGCTCTGCTTGCAAGAATGCCACATACAACATAGACGCTGCCACCTCTTACATATTTCTTCCTTCTTTTGAAAAACATGTTTTCCTCCCACCCTTGCTATATATGTATGTATGTACGTGGCACGCATCGACATGCTTGTAAATGGTCGCTACATTGTTAATCGCTTGGAAATGCGCGCGTGGAATATCAACTCTGCGAACAAGCGTATCCAACAGTACGTGTTGTTGGCTTTAATGACTTCGCCGCTTTGTTGAAAACACAGTTTAAATATTTTCAGTAACGCGGCGCCTATTGGCACAATTGCAGCAACTGTATAGTATATGTATGTACTTACAGAAACAACAAGTTTTTGCCTCAATTATTGACTGCTCAAACGGCGCTACACCATATTGCCGCACCATAGGTGGGCCAGTTGGCCGCTTAGCAGCTATGCCCCCATCCTTTGTAGTGCTTTGCGCTCTGCATGGAGGCTTTTCTTCCCTCAGTTGTGTGTGCATTGTTTAGCAGTTATTCACGGTGTTTAACCGTTGTTTAAGTAGAAGGTTTGTTGTGTTAATACAGCGCTCCTTCTGTGCTCAGCTTTGAGTAATTGCGAGTAACCAACTATTGATACAAAAATTCAAACTGGAAATGTGAAATCATGGGTATATTCAGTTTGCCATGAAGTTTGCAACACCTGGAGGAAAGCCCTATACAATATATACATAAATGATCAGCTAAGTGGATTTAGCCATGTCTGTTCGTCCGTATGTCTATAAGCGATCTCTTCAGTTTTCGATATATCGATCTGGAATCGGCAATATATGACCACTATATCATAAAGTTGTGGCCGATCAAATGACATTGAAATTCCTACTGTCTACAACGCTAACTTTTTGGGCGTTTCGCTTGACAGCCTGTGCTTCTTTACTCCACATACGACCGTGATTATTGCCAAAGTACGGAGCAGCAACAAAATCCTCAAGTCGCCAGCCGGCAGCATCAGACAAGAAAATCGGCTGGGTAGTCATAGATCGCGCACCGCCGATATGGTCGCTTGGATGTGGTGAAACGCAGATGAAGAAGCATTAGACCTATCGGAACACTGCAATCCGTACGATACTGATGGCTCTCGTCGAAAGCCTATATAGTGAAGCCAGCATGCTTCCGGTTAAAATACACAGTCCTCTCCAATCAGTTTCTGCTGAGGTGTTTTGGTACAAATCATTCCTGAAATCGTGTGCTTGAAGCGGAAGCCGCTCCTAGAAGCACCAAGAGTCATTTCTTCATTGTCACCCATCCCGCTCGTGGTGTGGTCTATTCATTTGAGGACGTTTCATCATGAAGGCTGAAATTACCTTCTTTCCTTACTCTCCCATCAAGAATTCCACACCGAATAAAGTTGGTCCTTTATATAGCCATTAAATTAAATGCCACATAGACCTTTTCTTCGCAGTCATTGTGCCGTCCATCGCATTTTTTGGACGGCGATGATGTCAGCCTTTACTCTAAAGAGGACATCAACCAGCTAGGCTGCGGCACCATCCCAATTAAGGGGCTGAACATTCCAGGTACAAGCCCTTAAATCGTTATTCTTAATACGTTTCGCTGGTCTTCATCAAAAAGGGGTCGGAGGCTGTTTCCTTATTTTCACGTGTTTTTTAAATGATGAGTCCCAAACCCAGCGCTCAACCCCGGGGAGGTATAGTTCGACTCTCACTTTAGCTCGGCTTCAAACGGAACGTTTTTCGCTACACAGAAAATACTTGATCTAAGACCGAAAGTCGTAAGCTGCCTGAGCCATACTTGTATGTAAAAGAATCGTTACTGGCCACTCCCAAGCGAATAGCCCTAGAGAACTTTGCTCACTTGCTTGAACTTCTAAACAGGGCTCCATCCTACTCGATTCTAGGATACATACAAATATTAAAACTGGTCAGTACCGGTTATTTTATACGATAATATTCAACGTTTGCCATAGGTCCAGAAATGCTGCTCACCAAATAATATTTCTCCCAAAGCTAATTGAAATTGAAAAAAAAATATATGCGGCGCTCAAAACGAAAAATAATAAAAGTGTTATTGTTTCGGGGAAAAGTCGAACACGTGCGAGCTAATCCCGCCTGTGCAAGTGACGCTAAATCGCCAGCATTTCAAACATAACTTAGAAAGTGGATGACTGGCGGCGGGCTCTGGGTGTTATGAAATATGTTTATAGCAACAAAAAGTGAACAAAACAACACACACTTACAAACGGCTACCGCTTCCATACCTTTTCCATACGTCACAAAGCCTTTGATGCAGCATTTTGGTAACCAAGTGCACACCACCTCCCACCCCAGAAAGCGTATAGCCGCCGCCGCGCTGCACTTAGTGACAAATGGCTTTAATGGCTGTTAAAGGCGGATTTAGTTTTCCAACCCAAACCATTCGGCGGTTGCAGGCTGCGAGTGTCCTTTGCAACCACCAAACGCCATCGATATCCCTACAGACATGGCAGGGAAAATTTTTATTTGCGCGCCGTTGTGTACGTTTACAATTTCGGCATTGACTTGATTTAACTGCTAGATTTAAATTGCTTTTCTCTTCAAATCATTTTGTTTTTGACTATGGGGTGACTTTCCGGTATAATATACACTGGCTTGTCCACATAATTTTGTAATGATGACAACGAATGTGTTGTTGCTGCTGGTGGTGCTTCTGCTGTTTGTCAATCGGTGCGAATTTTCGTAATTTTGTGAGCTAATGCATTTTCGAACTGCAGTTTTCAGTAGCACGCAGAAAAACTCAAAGCTAGAGCGTGCTAAGCTGCCCATAAAGGCTGCTTATGAGGGCAATCAACGTTGAAACTTACAGTTAATTTCTTTCGTTGGGTTGCCACTTGGGAGTCATTTGTCATATGGCGCGTTAAAGGCGCGTTTGATATTCGGTTGGAAAAACTGCATTTTTGAAATACAAATTCGTTAATTCAAATTCTCAATCTCTAAACAGACGTTTTGACTTTCTCTCTGTTTGCAATTTAGTTTATTAATGCTTTTTTTATAAATAATTAGTAGCGACTTAGTGGCAGCAATTGTCTTACACAAGACCTAGGCTCGATTCGTACGCCGAACAATGTCAGGAAATATCTAATAGACGCCATTCTTCGTCAGGTTTTAGATTTCATTCATGAAAACGTCCTGAGTGTTTTAAAATCTTCGTGGTAGCTGATCAAAATTAATCTATATGAATCCCATAAACACTGGCTAAAACCTTGCTGTCCGACTATTCTATTTTCGACAACTTTGCCGGGGTAACAACCATTCAGCGAAGTGCCGCATGTTCTAAACTATTCACAAAGCCATCATATACATGTGTATATGGCTGTTGAGTTCCTCTATCAACCCTAAAGCCTTTGAGGTTATTAGATACCAGATATCGGATGGAGTTTAGTTGCTAGGTCCAAAAGGAATAGTCATCCTTTAGGATGCTTGCCTTTGACAGGAAGTTTAACAGACCCTGCAGCCTCGCTATCGATACCTCCTCCAGTGTATCATACCGTGGGGATCCCAGATGCTTACAGCGTAGTCTTGCCAATGCGGGACAAGTGCACAAGAGATGCTCCATTGTTTCCCTGGTGCCCTGCTTCATATATATCCTGCAGTCTTCTCGATCTATCAGCCTCATTCTGCAGGGGTGTGACAGACAGTGACCAGTGAGTAATCCAATCATGTTCATACAGCCCTTTCCATCGAGTGCCAGTAGATATTTTGTGTACATCCAATCTACCGTTTGCACATGAGTTTGACAGTTTTGCACCCAAGTAGATCTTTATCATGCTTCAGTCAAGATCGTCGTATAGACAATGCATGGATTTCCCAATGTTGATCACGTTTGGGAGAGTTAGCCATACACCATTCTTGGCAAACTCGTCCACTATTTCGTTGTCCCCGATGTTTTTGTGGCCGTGCTCCTAGTAGAAGTGAAGTTGCTTACTTTTTTCCACTGCTGTCCTGTTTCTTAAGACACTTTTGGCCGATATGCGGGAGAAGGTTACTGCCTTGATTGCTGCTTGGCTCTCTACGTAGATGTTGACCTGGAATTGCCTTCAGGTGCTTTAGAGACTAGCTCTGCGGCTATCGCAATGGCAAGGACCTCAGCTTGAAATATACTGCCGTGGTCCGGCAACTTAACAGGTTGCCTTATGCCTAACTCTAGACAGTATATTCCAGCATCAACTCCACGTTAGGTTATTAACTTATGGACAATTGACAGAAATGTGATGAGACTTGGACCGTTTTCGAGTTAAGGCGAGTCCGTTAAGACAAGCAGATATATTTTTTGTTTGTAGCATAATCTCACGAAGAGTAGCCAATAACACCCTTATATCCAGCTATGTTTTTGATAACTTTTATTTTTCGTTTTAATTAAAATGTAAACTTGTGATGAGTCGGTGTCTTCCAAAACTCCCCGTCATAGGAATTGCTTAATTTTTATGGGTGGCAAATGTATGCATGCAAACCTCGGTCACATGGCCATGTGCTTTTTAATTCAGGCAGCAAATCGAATTTAAGCAGGCAGAGCGTGCACAAGTGGCACTTGTAAGTTGATCATTGAAGCAACAGACACAGACATAATCTAAATTCAACGACAAATATAATCGTGGAAATGCAATTTCAGTTGATACAATCAAGGACGGAGCCACAACAACTGAAAGCCGCAAACACCAGAAAGCGTATGTTGTGGGGGTAGGAGGGAGCGGTCAGAGAGAGAGAGAGAGTCAGGGGACTCAACCTCAAACCACACAATCTCAAAATTATTGTCCGGCGAGGCAGGAAGCTGCCAAATCTGCTGTTGAAAATCCTTTAATTATATTGAGTGTATAAAATCCTTTAGCCGCACAAGTGCAGGCTAGCAGCAGTAAACTGTGACAAATACAGCAACAGCAATAACAAAATAAGCAATAAAAACAACCGCACAAAAATAGGACAAACAAATGACAACAATAAGAACCACAAAGTTGAAATGATATTGGTCGGTTGGTGGGTTGGTCGGCCGTTGGGTTGGTTGGTGGCGCTGGGCAACAGCTCGACTGCAGTGTGGGCAAATGTGGGTTGGGCAAGTATTTCAGCAAAGGGATGCGTGGAGTGGCGGCAATGTCGTAATGCCACACAAAAAATGGCAACAATTTCTGACAATAAATGGCCATTCTTATGGCACTGTAAGGATGAATGCATTTGGTGTGGGCATGGTTTCTGTGTGTAACCATATGTACGAATTTATATGTATGCATATGTGCATATATGTATATTTCTTGAACGCCAACATAATCCATGTAATTTGCAATATTTGGTAATTTAGCCCGAAAAGTTGGCAAATGAATGTGGCAGGACGAATTTAAAAATATACATACAAACATACATGGATACACACACATATTTTCATCTTAACATACGAGTACGAGGAGTTCTGGCGAGGACTCGACATATGCAGAGCGTATGGCGGAAGTCTGAGAGATAACATTGGCAGTTGGGCAATCACTTCAGTGCTAAGCCGAGCGTTTATTTGAGAATATATTGGATTAAAAAGTTCCAATAAAGTCAAGGTGGAGGTCACCAACGTGTGGAGTCGCACATGCGTAGTGGTGTGACCTCAGTGCCAGCAAGCGTAAAGAAGTAAGTAACGATGGCCATTAGGTTTAAACGGATGTAATGAAAGCGGACGGTGGGAACGATATAAATACGTGCATATGTAAAATATAAAGCTGTTAAAGTGATAGGTACCGGGTGTGAAAGAAGGATTTATTCATGGCGGACTTAAACTTTTTATACGATGAGCCATATGTTACAACATAGTCCCTTCTAAAGAATATCGTACCAAAAAAGAGTAAGTTAGAACTCCATTGTCATATTGCGCTGCTGTTACTGTTTGATTGCGAGATCCTTTTGACCTCGACTAGAACGCAGGGAATCTACTGAACTACTTTCCCTTAGTAAAGTTCATCTTGTTGGAATAGTAGGAGTTTTTACAGAACATTGTTCAAAAGACATTCTTGCTGTAATCTTGATGAACGCAACTTGTCAAAGTTATATGGCTCTATGTGAGATGGAAACAATCAGGCATTTTATTCTCCATTTTGCAGCCTTTGAAACACTGAGATTGAAATATCTGACTTTGGACGACTCAACAAGTTTGTGAGTAAGATCGGATCATCGTTCTAAGCTATTCAAGTAAGATCTCTGTTAGGAAAGATCTCTTAACCTTCTTACCTAACCTATTTGGGCTCTACCGCAGCCTAAGCTTCTATTCAAACTTTTGTAAATCTGCTAATAGTTTGTGCTATTCGCATTTATGCATTTTGACTTTACTTTTCCGTTTCGTTCCCCTTGTCATACCATTGGCGTTTAGGTTTCTTTAAGTTTTCTAAAATCTAATCGTTTTCAAATGTTTCCTATCTTACTCATTCACGCCTTGACAGTGGAAACAACAGGAACAGCTCGGGTAGATTTTAAAATGATGCTGGAAGCTCGTCCCGATGCAATTTTTGAACCCCTCGAAGTACTTAAGTTTCGTTATTCTCAATGATTTGAGTTCGTGAATATTCTCAATGATGGTTATACTTCGTTTAAAATTGGTAATATTTAGGTTTTGGTTTATGTAGCCGAAGAGACGACGAGGAAAGACGAAGGGACCATGAGAAAGCAGTGAGAGGGACCAAAAGAGAAACTGCCGATAATGAGCCAAACAAAGAGTACTCGCTTGAACGAAAGACTAAGGGACCAAGTGAATGCAATGAGCGACACCAAAAGAGTATCTGCCGATAATGAGCCAAAACAGAGTGTACGTCTGAACGTAGTCTAACTGTTTCAAGTGTCAATTTTCTATGCTTCCCATTCTGCTCATACTTCGTTTTGTATCCTAGCAAATTTAACTGTCAATCCTTCTGGCAAATTCAAGCCAATTGGAGCTTTTCAGTCTCAAGAGACTATCATGCTCCACAACACATACAGACTTATGTACCGAAACATGCTTATGTGTTAGTGCTTTTGATATGAACTGTGGCTCATGCCACTCTCACTTCCTTTTGCCGACTGCATGTTCGCCACCGAAGCTCGTAACTCGACTCGCTGTAGCTTTGTAGCCGCCACTTTCCTGGCACTGCCCGTCCACTTGTTGTTAATTCATAGACAGCACAGTTATTATTATTATGATTTATGGTCAGTCGGTCTGTGTAAGCGAGCACCAACAACACAAGTGGGTAACAACCGACTTTGCATATATAAATATGCATGCGCTCGTAAATAAGTACAGACTTAGTATGTAGATAGCTGGGTGTATGTATGTTTAGGTACTAGTGCGTCTGCACTCCAATTTCAGTGCTTTTATCTAAGGCGTTAATGTGTTTTGCCACAACCACACTGGTTCTCCCGTTTGTGCTCCTTCCATTGGGCATCGTTTCTCCCCACGCCCCTTTATGTGCAAAATAATACTCGTTAAAAGCATAAAAAATAAATTTGTGCGCCGCAATTCGTTCCCGTTTGATTGTCATCTATGCTGGCGGCGAGACCAGCTCGAATTTGTAGTCAGCTTCGACTTCCAACTAAAGCTTGTCCGTCTTCTTAGTGAGCTATTGGCTCTATTGCTGAAGCACTTATACTTGAATATTATACATGCCTGCAAATACCAGGGTTGCCTTTTTTTATTTTGGTATTAGATCACAGTTACAAATATATATCATTGAAAACCACGTTTTAATTTTCAAGATATGACCAACTTGAACCAATCGTCGAAGCACTTTTGCCACTCTGATTGAGGTATCTGCAAAACAGGAGCTACGAACTCATCAACCGCCTCTTCAGTTGACGAAAAGCGTAGACCTCTTAGTTTATTTTTTACGTACGGATATAAAAAGAAGTCATTCGGTCTCAAGTCAGGACCAGATGGTGGAAAACTCATCAAAATGATGACTTGAATGCTAAAAACTTAGTTGTTTCCGTCGATATGTGAGAGCTCGTCTTGTTGTGGTGACGGGTGGTTTTCCTGATTCCATGAAAGACAACTCGCAAGTCAATACTTGTGTACCACCCATAAATTACAGTTCTGTGTAGTCACATGACGATCTTGCAATATCATTTTGTGCAGAGTACCAAGAATTAACGGAACAACAACTGATTTTAAACGACCTTCACGAAACTCGTCTAAGAGTGATCTACGCCATCGATAAACATTGATCCTTGATGGAACTTCATTGCGAAAAATTGAATTTAATCGATCATTACACTGTTGTATTGTAATCCACGTCGAAAGTTCTAAGAAATAACCGCAAAAATGTTCGCTTTTAATTCCATTTTTCCCCGAAATGAATATTTTAAGTTACTGTAATGAACACAAATTACGCTCATAAGTCAAAGAGTTCTGAGCATTGACATCAAAATTGTCAAAGTTTACGATAAGATTGTGAATTGCCACATTGCAACACTGCGTTTGCCAAATCCCGAAATATAAAAGGCAGCCCACGTACACAATTCGAAGTGCGTTTCAGTGACAAACTTTTATAAGCTTGTTATTCGGTATATTGTCTTTGAAGATTTATTGTTATTGCGTAATTTTTTATTTGCATATTCACACTATCAAACCATTAAATATTTTCAAGAGTGTGCACATAGCAACGTATTCATTTACAAGTGTACGCTTTCATAGATATGTATATGTATGTATGTATATTTATAAATGAGCTTTATTTAAATTAAGTCATAATTTTTATTTGTATGTATTTTCATAAGTTCGTGTGTTTGAATGTATTTTAATTAGTTCATGTAAATTATATTCACAAATCTGATTACTAATTACTTCTGGAAATAATTAATTGCTTTTTCTCCTACTTCTTTGCAGGTATGTTTCCCATGGCAACTACATTATATTCGCATCTTTGGAAGTGTGATTAAATTATAGTAATGCGACTTAATTACGTCTAATGGTGCCAGCTGTTCTTGGTTATTCATACATACATACATACATATATGTATATGTACATACGAATTAACAGGGAATGTGGTATTTGAACTGAACTAAAGAGTAAGCTTTAAATATTTGCAAGAAAAGAATATAATATTGCATTTTTATCAACTGGAGAGCATGTTTCAAGCGCTAAGTTTTGAAGAGTTCAGTACATATATTGAACGTTTAACGCGTGATCCACGTTCACGATGTCATTTGAACTTCAAAATATTTAAATACTTTGTTTTATGGATCGCAATACACATTGACCACGATCCAGGATCGCGATAGTTATTGAATATGCAGCAGTCCTAAAAGAGTGTCCGCCCGGATTACTCTCCATATGGTACAATTGAGAATTAGCGTCCTCTTAAGCATGCTCCCTTGAAACCCAATATTATCCTTACTATAAGGTTGTCAAATATCTCTCTTCCGTTATTTTTGCTTTTTATTCAAAGCTTTATAAAAATATTACAGTGATCGAATTCTGTTCAAATATGCGGCGTTTTGTTCGATAATCTGCTTCCATCTAGACGGTAACTTCATTAAACTCCCTCGTAGAAGCCTCCCTCCTTATTTGCGAAGAACTCGGACAGCCACTTTTCACAAGCCTCTTTTGAGTTCAACTTTACACCAACAAGGGCGTTCGCCATGAACAGGAACAGGTAGTAATCACTTGGCGCTATGTCCGGGCTATATGGTGGATGCGATAAAACCTCCCATCCGAGCTCCCGTAGCTTCTGACGAGTCATCAACGAAGTGTGTGGTCTGGCGTTGTCCTGGTGGAACACTACACCCTTCCTGTTGGCCAATTCTGGACGCTTCTGGTCGATCGCCTGCTTCAAGCGGTCCAGTTGTTCGCAGTAGATGGTAGAATTAAGCGTCTGGCCATATGGGAGCAGCTCATAGTGGATGATTCCCTTCCAATCCCACCAAACACACAGCAAAACCTTCCTGGCCGTCAATCCCGGCTTGGCCACTGTTTGGGACGATTCACCGGCCTTCGACCACGACCGTTTTCGCTTGATATTGTCGTATGTGATCCATTTTTCGTCGCCAGTCACCATCCGCTTCAAAAATGGGTCGAGTTCGTTCCGTTTCAGCAGCATATCGCAGGCGTTGATTCGGTCCAAAAGGTTGTTTTGTGTCAAATCATGCGGCACCCAAACATCAAACTTTTTTGTGTATCCAGCATTCTACAGATGGGTTAAAATGGTTTGGTGACTAACTCCCATCTTCTGGGCGATGTCACGAGATGCATGTGGTCGATCTATCTCGATATTTTCCATGATTTGATCGATATTCGTCGTTACAAAAGACGATATTCAAGGTATCTACCAAGATATTTCAATCTCAATAAAATATTTAGTACCACCGAGTGTGAACCTATTAGACGTATTCATGTGAGAACACCTGACCCATCTATTCTAGTTGTAACGTGTTTCAAGAGAAGGTGGCTGCCATCAATATAACATTTACAAAAGTGTGCATAGATTTCGATAGCCGAGCAACTATACCGGTTTGATCCCTCTTAACTTCGATCAATCCGTGAAAAAGCTCACTGTATGCAACCTTTTTACTATGGCTCCGCCTCACTAACCGTTCGCACGTGTGTGTGAGCCGACAAGGAACCTCAAGGCGAAGGTTCTTCAATGCAATGATCTAGATTGTAAGGAGTTCAAAAATAATCGTTATGGTTTACGTGAGTACCTGCCGAGGAC
This sequence comes from Bactrocera dorsalis, assembly GCF_023373825.1. Lineage (NCBI taxonomy): Eukaryota > Metazoa > Arthropoda > Insecta > Diptera > Tephritidae > Bactrocera > Bactrocera dorsalis. The sequence goes on from NC_064303.1 coordinate 88,074,360, forward strand.
GGCCTAAACTCACGATGCTTTTTTTTAAATAATACATGCTTTTTGAAAGTATTTTTTTGTTCCAATTGGTTGGAATTGGTTCAACCTTGGTCGGGTTCGAGGCCGATCTAAAACCTTTACCGTGCTGCGGGTCCGGCATCCGGCCGCAATGTGATTTCACACCGAATGGAATTTTTCAATACTACTTGCCTTTAGGTTTAAACCACCGCCATCATGAATCTCCCCAAACGGCCAAACCCAATGAGCAGTTCGGAGCGAACTCCAAATGCTTACTACTCTCTTTGGTGCAGGATTTTAGTCTCCGTTCATACCTTGGTGTTTTTGCTACTACTAGTATGAGAACCCCTCCCTCTCTTTTCATTAGCACGAATCTCATTCAAAGTTTATAATAACAGTTCACGTTGAGTAGTATAGCACTCTTTTTGACAAGACTATGGTGAAGATTCGAGACAAGCCATAAAATACAGACATGGTGCAAATTGGATTTTAGTCGTCAGTGTATCCCTGCCCGGGGCCCTTAATATATCCGGCTTCCCTAAGTCTAATAGCATCCTTTGCCGCCTAGCACCTACCATTTTTGTCTACAGGTTAAGCGTGTAAAATGGTATTGAGTGCTATTATTGGAGTTGTCTTTAGTGCACCACAGATGCCGATGACAAGTGCTCTTTGAACATGCTCCAGATGTTAATCTATTGGTCTTACGAGCGTCCTTCATCAGACTCCATAAAAAATTATTGGCTTAACTACGGTTTCATAGAAAGCGCCCCTGTGCAATATTTTTTTTCTGATTTCATAAAAAAATAAAATTATTGGAAAGTAATTAATAATGCGTGAGTCCACCCTTGTTGACGCTATTGTTTTACACTTTTTGCAACAATCTTCAGTTCTTCATGCTTTACGGATTCTACAACATCCATGTTGGAAAATTATTTTGATCCTTCCAGTTGTTAAAAGTGGAGAAAAAAGACGCAGGAGAAGAAAGCCTCCTAAAAAGGTCACATAAATTTTCGTTGACGAGTTCTATAATAATGCATGAAACTCATAATAAGACCCATAAAATCAACTTAAAAATGTATGGTTTTTGACCTTAAAGTGCCTTATTCTCCAAGCGCCATAGACTTTATGGATCACTTCCCACAGCGATTTTGATTTATAATAAATATTCCCATTATTGCCGTTTAACTCATACAAAGAATACCTTGTAATTGGCTGAAGTCTTGACGACCTCTTTCCCAAAGGTGTACATACATATGTATTTGCAATTTAAAGATAAGTTTAAAATTCAATTAAATACAAGTGTACTACATGCTGGCCATGGCGTGGTTTGCCTAGAAGTGTCGCCACTGAAAATACTGAGCGCCATGAAGATTGCCACGCAGCGCCAAGTGGCGGACCAGACCACCTCAATGACAGCGCCACTGTATAAATTGCAATCAAACCGAAAGGATGCCAACCATAATGTCAGAGTGATAATTTAATACGATTTAATACGACGAGATGAGATGCGCAAAACTGAGCGATGTCGTCGTGACTATGAAGCGAAGCAGCGCGGCGTCACGCGGATATCCACCTATCTATCTGCAAACGTAAATGACGCTATGCCTGTACGTGAATAAAGTTGTCTATGCACACACATGTGTGTATGTTTGTAGTGACGTAGCAGCCCCTCAGGCCCCTCACCTCCCCACCTCGTGGTAATACTTACGTTGAAAAGGAGTGAGTGGTTGGCGCAATTTGCTAACAGCCCACACTTAAGCTGCCTGAGTTATGCTCATTGGCTGCCATTGGTGCCACACGTTCGACAGCAACGCCGTGTAAACGTTCCTCGTTAAGTATAAGAAAGACGTTCAAGCAGAAGAATAAACCATAATATGTATCTCATACATATATACATATTATTGTAATGTCAGCAAATGCGTTGTGTGGGTATGAAATAAATCTATTCCCACATTGCGTGTGAAGCGTTGATGGCTTTTATTGATCTCCTTTGTTTGTGGCTCTTGCCTTTGCCACATGCGTTGAGTAATTGAATAGCACCGTGCATCATGTGGCTTATGCAATTGTGCCTTGCTCAATAGTGGCAACAAAAGAATTGGCAATAATTCTAAAAGGATTAACGCGATATTTATAGCCGTTCACGTTGATTGTCTGCAAACTGCCTGCCGTTACGCAGTGGCGGATGACACCTACCTGCGGCTTAGAAAAAATCAATAATTTTCTATACGAAGGCACGCAGTTTAGCTTGATCTGAAGTAATGCTTTGTATGAATTGCTTTGTATGAATTGATGAGGTACACACATATCTATGTAGGTATACTAGTCAAGATTATTTTCTTTCTATACCCTGAACATACCTTAATATACCCTAAGCTTGCAACAAAGTTAGTAACGCCAGAAGGAAACTTTGGTGACCTTATAAAATATACAGAAATGATCAGCGCGATCTGAAATTTTGCACAGGTGCTTTTTTCCTGAAGAAACTGCTCAGTTGTTGGTGTCGTCAACATCTGACCACTATAGCATATGGTTGTCATACAAACTGAACGATCTAATCTTGTCCTTGTATGGAAAAATTTCTTATTTTGCGAGATATCTTCATGGAAATTGGCGTGGATTAATATCCAAGACAGCCCTAAAATATATGAAGAAATTGTTCAGATCGGACTACTATAGCATATAGCTGCCATACAACTGAACCATCATAATATTGTCCTTGTATGGAAAACTTTTTTATATGGCAAGGTTTGTGCACGAAATTTGACACTAATTATTCTTCAAGACAACAATACAATATCCGAAGAAATTGACTAACAAAACATATAGTTGCCATACAAGCTGACCGATCAAAATTAAGTTTTTGTATGGAAAACTTTTATTGTTGACAAGGTATCTTCATAAAATTTGGCATGGATTATTGTCCAAGGTAACGGTATAATCTCTGAAGAAATTGTTCAGATCATACCACTATATTATATAGCTGTCATACAAACTGAACGAATAAAATTCAGTTCTTATATGGAAATTTTTTTTATGTGACAAGATATCTACACGAAATTTGGTATGAATTATTTCTCAGGGCAACAATATAATCTCCGAAGAAATCGTGCAGATCGAACCACTATAGCATATGGTTGCCATACAAACTGAACGATCAAACTCAAATCCTTGTATGGAAAACGTTTTTATTTGACGAGATATCTTCAAGAAATTTGGCGTGGATTATAACCCAAGACAGTTCTAAAATACCTGAAGAAATTGTAGAGATCGGACCACTATAGCATATAGCTGCCATATAAACTGACCGATCAAAATTAAGCTATTGTATAGAAAACTTTTTTTGTTTACAAGATATCTTCATGTAAGTTGGCGTGGATTGCTATCCAAGACAGTTCTAAAATTGCTGAAGAAATTGTTCAGATCGGACACTTATATCATATAGCTGCCTTATAAACTACCCGATTAGAATCGGATTCTTATATGGAATCTCTGGCATTTGTGAAGGCTTTTATAGCTTCGTAACTGCAGTTAACGGTTTTTTTATTTTACAATAATTTTAAATACTGTTATTTGCATTATTAAATTTAATTTATATTTCTGTATAAATAAAACCGTGTGATCATATGCCACCATCTATCTATTTCATTAACACGATTGCAGAAAATGTAAGCTCTTCGCTTTTGCAACCAACAAATGACCAACAAACAATCAGCATTAAACCAACTGACACATAGCTCTTGGTCATTTTCAACACCAGCGCGCTACGACAGGCTATAATTTTGAAGATTGATGCTTTAAAATATCACCATTTTTCTGGCACACCTGTCGCACAGCCAACTGGTCAAAAATAAAGAAATTAAATTGAAAGCGCGCCGACAGCAAAACAACGCAGTTTCCACATAAGAAATCATATGTGCGGTACCAAATAGCTTTGGCAGTTTACTTACTTTATTGTTGCTTGGTTGCACGATTGCATGCATGCCAGCATATGCGTGCAACAACGCTCAATCATCATCAATTTCTCATCAAAATCTCGTTTTTCTCAGCACATAGCCATACAGAGCTTACGCGTCCCTAGTGACAAATACCTACTAGAGTCTGTTACAATGCGTTGCCGTAAGAGCCAACAACAACGGCTGGCAATTGCTGTTGCTGTTGCCGACACTTCTTAATGATTTGCACACAGTCTTGCATTTGACAAAACTGTCAGACGAGAGTCAGTTGTCAACATTCCTCAGCCGTCAGTCACATACCCAGCGCTTGCTCAACACTACGCATCAGCTGGTAGCTTGCAACTTTCTAACCCTCGACTTGTGCGTTGCATGTGAAGCAGCCTCTCCGCCGCTCGCTCTTTTATTACGAATGTTAGTTGCTTTGCTTGTCAATTACTGCGTTTTCGCATTCTTAAAAATCATGTGTTTTTCCTTTTGCAATATTTCCGTTGATTTTCAAACATTTTTCAACATTTTTGTAATGTGCATACTTTTCCATATTTGCGGCGTTTTTCATTTCATTCATTTCGCTTTTTTGCATTTTGCTTGCATTTTGCTTGCATTTCAACTCGCTCGGAGTTTGTGGTATTCTTCGTTGTCGACAGCTGGTTATTACCTTCTCACTTGGGTCGTCGATACATGAAATTGATAGCACACAGCGTTGCAATGTCATGACACCAATCAGTTACATTTTCACATTGCTTGCCATGGTGTTTTTCATTTGTTCAATTTGTTTACAAAATACAAGCTTGTAAAGAACTGCTGCTGCGAATGCTTCGCCTCACTTTCTTCTCGAACGGAGCTGAGTTGGAATACCTCTGAAAAAGGCAGTTCGAAAATTGTGGTATTCGTGTCATGTTTTAGTTATTAATTAGTTAATTTTTTTGCTTTCTACCTCTACTATATTTGAATATTATATATCATACACAAAGCGATATTCTGAACCTTATTTTCATTGGATGTGTTTTTTACATGGTGGGTCCCAAACCCAGCGCACAACTTTGGGCGGGATGGTTCGTCATCTCACTTTAGCTCGCCGTCAAACGGATGTTCTTTGGCTTCCCAGAGGATACTTGGTCAAGACCGGAAGTCGTGAGATGTTTGAGCCATATGTAAAAGAATCGTTTCTCAGGAGTACTCCGTCCTCCAATGATAGTGATATTCTGAATCAGCTCAAAACAAAAAAATTAAATAAATCAGACTATATCATCCCAAGCTTGAAATTCAATAGTTACTTCCAAGTTAATATAGCCTCCACACTTGACTGGATACGAGGTTTATTAGAGAAGGAAGATTCTATCTTAATCTGTACAGAGGAGTCCGAAATGGCCTGCGGAGTAAGAACGGGGTATATTTCGGGGATAATGAACACTCTATCTCTGTATTCGTCTACCTAACTCAGCTAGACACTTCCAAGCTAAAGTAAAACACATAGAGAAGACCTATTGAGTTCTCAATTCCCATAAAAGCCGGTTCTATGTTACCAGAATTTAACCGGGGTTTTATCCGCTGGTAGTGCCGGATCTAACACTACTCGGAGATCTAACAGTACAACAACAACCTGTGAAGTTCTCCTGAGTAATAGCGGAAGCATTCAGAAAACCACCATACACAAATAGCCAAGCGCATGACTGTCTTGTCGATGCCAAAGATTATTTCCAGCGTAGCCAACAAATGTATTATCGCTTTAAGGTCACTTGTAGATCAACTACATGTGTTCATAATTTGGGTCCCGGTCTTGGGAACATTTTCGATAATGAAAAATCGGGAGAGGTGACCAAGTCAAGAGTTTCTCATGACGAATTCGAGGCAAACAGGGAGCTAGGAACAATCCAGACTCACACACAATAACCAAATGCAGGATATGACCAAAATATGAATATACAAGAACTAAGAACTTATTAAATAGCTCCAGGAAAAGTATATGCAGACTTACCGTAATCGTATTCTGCTACTGCAAATTGAAAGGGTATAAAAGAACGATTCCATACTTTCTCTGTGACGGCACAATTCTTTCACAAACCTGCCATAGAACTCCTGGAATTCATCATTTACCGAAGAAGGAAGTGCTTCAAAATCACAAACCTTGCCCTAATTGGGCTCGAGCGAACTGTAGTCTACCTACATACCCATAGTACGAGTTTTTTTTATAAATAATGATTTTATTATTAAACTTATTTCCAAACGGGAATAAGCTAATCTTCCAACTTTTGGAAGACATTTTTGAAACCACTGTTTGTCTTCAAAATAGGCCCCGATTTCGGCGATCAACTTTTTATTGTCGTTAAAGTTCTTTCAGATAAAGTCTGAGAACAGCAAAAAGGAAAATGAGGCCAGACCCAGAGAATGTGTAGGTCTCCATTTATTTGTGACCCGGTGTATTGTATTGGTCTTGACGAAACAGCAATTTCTTTCTATTTCAATTACGGTCCACGATTTCTTTCTACACAAGTTCATTTAACAGTTCGTAGTCTGCTGTTGGATCGGGTTTATTTCAATTGAGCATCCCCAAAAACTGCTCAGATTCATCAATTCTATGTTTTTTGGAGGGAAATAGTAGAGAGCTCTTGTATACCCAAAATACGCTCAAAACATCCTTAGATATCTTTACATGGCTACATATACCCATTGCAATCTTATAAGCACTCTTATAGTAAAATTTTAAAACTCTCGCCGACCCTATTCGATGATTTCTTTTACTTTTAATCAGTTACAGCTGCGCGTCCTCTTTCTAGTGCATATTGTTTGCGCGACTGAAAATGACTTTTTCATAGCTTTTAAATTTCCTCTTGCCCCACTTCGTTGCATACAACATTTCATAATGTCCCGCGGTACCCACTTATGCTTGGCTATCACAACACAATGCAAATTTGGCGATGGCTCTGCGCTACGTTGTGGAAACCCCTCGAAAAAGACATGCCGGTCAGTTGCAGCACAAGAAAAGAAGCCAACGAAATAAGAGCAAAAGTGAACACAACAACTGCAACCAACAACAACCAACAAACTGAAAAGGTGAAAGGGAAAGAAAACTTGACCTGCATTGTTATTCAGCTGGCACTTTTGTTCGAATCATCGCTTTCGGAGTTGTCTAAAATAATATGAAAATGAAACGAGCACAAGAGAAAAGCACTTCTCCCATCTTATTGTCAATTGCAGTTATGTTATGTTCGTTCGTAATATTTCGTGAAGTTATTAATTGTTGCTTTGTTTCGTATTTTCATATTTTAAGTTTTCACTTTTGCTTTGTTGTTAGTTGTTGTTGTTGACATAACATTTAATATTTATTGTCTTCATTCTATTGTGAATAAATTGAGCGAGAATCTTATTTGACGTGATAAATGTAGGTAATGGATTGTAACAAACAGAAGGAAAATATAGAGTTTGTGTATATGTGAACTAGTTAGTCAGTTTTTAAGATATCGTTCTGAAATCTGGCTCAGGTCGTTTTCTCTCTTGGCCATTGTAAGCACTTAAGTATTTAGTGTGGACTTAGGCTTTAGTTTAAACTGCCTGTTCTGCGGTATGGAGACGGAAACTTCCGAACATCTGCTGATAGACTGCACAGCAGTTTGCAGACGTAGGACTAAAGCCCTTGGATCCATGTTTACATATAGGGATCACATCTTTTCAGTAACACCAGCAGTATACTGGAATTCATAAAGGTGTTGAGGCCATGTAAGTCATTGCGACTAAGGCTAGTGAACAATAAACCTTAGCTCCTCATTTATTATACTCAATGACGCTCTTTATTTTTCGGAATCGCCGATATCGGACCACTCTGCATGCCTTTGTATGGAAAACTTTGTTATTATTCAAGATATACTCACAAAATTGATCATGGGTTATTGTCCTAGTCAACTATACAGTCTCCGAAAAAATTCTTCACATCCGACTACGAAAGCATATAGCTGACATACAAACTGACCGATTAAACTCAAGTCCTTGTATGGAAAACTTCTTTATTTGACAAGGATTTTTCACGAAATTTGACATGTATAATAACCTACCCCATCGCTACAATCTCTGAGTATATTGTTCAGATCGGACTACTATAACATATAGCTGCCATACAAACTGACCCATCAAACTCATTCCTTGTATGGAAAAGTTTTTTGTTGGGCCAGATATTTTCACGAAATTTGGTAAAACTTATTTTCCAAGGCAATGATACAACCTTCCAACAAATTGATGAGATCGGACTACTGCAGTCTATAGCTGCCATACAAACTGATCGATAAAACTCAAGTCCTGGTATGGAAAATTTTATATTTGGCAAGGTATCTTCACGAAATTTGGCATGTATAATAACCTACCCCATCGCTACAATCTCTGAGTATATTGTTCAGATCGGACCACCATACAAGCTTATCGATCAAAATCAGAATAAAGCTCTTTTTATACCATTTTCTGCTAAAAAAATGTACCTATGAAGGGTATTATAGTTTCAGTGCCGTCGAGGTTAAATTTTTTCTTCGTTTTTATACTGCCAAACCTTTTTCCGAATCTATGCATCCTTACATGCCTTACAACAATCATTCTCAGACTTTATAAAAAAATGTTTCAAAATTATTTTACAAAGAATAAGCGTTGTTAATTATGTTTACATAGCACCGCCATTCTTCAAATTTTTGCATCGCAACATTGAAACCTCCTAGCTTTTTAGGTTAACCCCCCGTTGTGCTGTTTTGCGACGATAGACGCAACCTAACGCCACCACCGTGCAGTTGAGGCCTCTCTCTGCGTTCATCTTGCTACGTCACCACAGGATGCTAATCCTATTAGTTGAATGAAATGAAATAAAAGCGAAATAAATGCGAAAGTAGAAAATGAAAAGAAATTTTCTTTCATTCATTCAATCACTTCGTTTGAGCTGAGCCCGTGAATTACCGCGTAAACTTGCAAACTTGCATGGAAGGCGTAAATCCAGAGTGAAACCATTAAATCCTTCTGCACTAACAGCTACAGAAAGCGTACGCCGCAACGGCAAGTCATCAACGCCAAATCGAAGCAAATCAATGCCCGTTGGCTAAAAGTAATCAGCAAAGTCAACCAGATCAGTCATGGCATGAATATAAAAAGCACTTACTTCACGCTCTCGTCTGATTTTCCTTTCACCCCGGTTTTCACTCGCTTTCACTGACAGTATTCAGTTGTTACATAAATGTCAGGCGGCTTTATTGTGTCACCCTATAGTTTAGCTTAAGCGACAACACGCCCACCTAGATGGGTGCAGGCAGCCCGACGCCGGCTACCAAACTGCTTTCAACTCAGCCCCTCAGGCCTGTTGCCATAGCAAATATTGGCTTCTTGTATTTGACAATCGAGTTATAGAACCTTACCCGCCAGCGCCCACCGCTCTAAACTATACGTACCGTATATACGTATGTACTTGCCGCATGCTGTGCCGCCAAAGCCATTTTTTGCACTCCACATTCTATCGGCTGTGAGTTCGTTTGCTCGCTTTTTAGTCGACATTTCCCAACTCGTCATTTGCGTTTAGTTTGAACCAGCCGGCTTTTGTGGCGGACTTCAACAGTCGCTGCTGCTGCCACCAGGCGCACATTCAATGCCAAATTGGTTTTGTGCAGCCTTTCATTTTTTTGCCTTTAGATTTTTTTTTACACATTTATTTCCATATTTGTTGTTGTTATATGTTATTCTTGTTGCCGTAAATGTTGTGGCAATAGAAATGCCATTTTTAGTTTAAATTCACTTCAATTCTTGGCTGTCGCCCAGGATCTTTTGTAAATATGTTGTAATTTCAATTACGTCTAACAGCGGCTTTGACGCGCCAGTGACGCCTCTGGCTTTGACAATTCACGCCTTCTCTTCCAATCTGTGTAATTGATTGGCTTTTGAGACGTGAATGGTATAATGGTTGGCTGAGAGATTTACTGTTCTCCTACTTAATTCGTTGCAGCAATGTCATTGCGTTGTTGAACGGTTCCAGATCGGCTGTAAAAGATTTTCAAATGTGGGCAGTTTTTTTCAAAATATTTTTGGCTTAAGTTTAAGATTTTAATCGTTCAACTAAAATATTTGGCTGTTGATAGCAGCTGTTGCAGTCGATTTACTGCACCGTAGCGAAGCCTTCTACAGAGTAGTGAGTATACACTCCTATAGTAACCTTGAGTTCGCTGACTGTCCGCTCAAAACTGGTTAAATGATGTCTAGACTCCTTATCTCTAGCGACGAGTTATTTTCTGATTAGACTTAGATTTGGGAACCCGACTACAGCAGTCTGATAGGAAACTGAGAAGCTTGCACTGTTGACTCATGAGCTTGCTGGATCAGTCTTAGTAACTGCGAATTGAGAACAGGTAGAAGCTCCATAGGCTTTTTGTTGTTCAGTACTGGACGGTTGGCCCAAGAGTAGTCGCAAGATTCTTCCAGCACAGGGAGCTCTTCGCTCTCAGCAAGGCCCACCTTTCAATGGTTGTAGAACTTTGAACTGGTCACCGTCCGATTGGAATTCACGCTGTAAGTTTAAATATCTTATTAAATGCCAGCTGCGTCTTTGGAAGAATAGGAGATAAAATCATCTCAACATTTCCTCCTCACATGTCCCTTTGCCAGACCAAGACAAAAACACGTCGGTTTTCATACTTTTCTACATCCAGGTGAAATAGCTAAAATAGAAATCAATGACCCAAGCAGATTTGTAATAGATTCAAGGTGTTTTTTGCCTATAGCTGATACCCAAGTACAGGAGTTTATCACAAGGGACTGTACATAACAGTCTAAGTGCGATCCCTCCGCAATTGCTGAGGGACCAGCCTCTAACCAGACCTAACCTAATCTAGATTGACAGCAATCAGTATATATTAATATTACGGTCCGTGGATATTTGGATGCGCGGTCGCTAAAGGACGTCGAAAGAAAGACGTCGGTTAAACTCCACACTCACATTCGGATTTCGGACTACTGGCTGATGCATAGAGTTATACGAGCAAGCCAGTTTTTTTTTGTTTTGTTCGAAATATTGACTAATATACCATGGTTTGACATCTTCACAGTCTACAAATACGAGATCATAAAAATATTGCAGCCGCGTATTAAGAATCGGAATCTAATATTCGGTAACTGATGTGCGATGTATCCAAAAAAAAAAACTGCTTGCTGTGTCGTTTTCAGCGGCAATTTGAATTCGCTGTGGACGCAGTACTACGCTGTAAGCATCTGGGGTCCTCACGGTATGATACACTGGAGGAAGTGTCGATAGTGAGGCCGCAGAGTCTGTTAAAATTTGCGTCAAGCACAGGCATCCTAAAGGATGACTGCTTCTCTTATACCTAGGAACTGAACTTTATCTGGTATCGCAAAGTTACAAAACCGGTCTATGGCTTATTGACCTACCAGTTTAATCTAACCTAACCTAATATTCAAGTCCCTACTTGCAATTAAAAGTTATGGTTCTTTGGCTTTTAACCACATCTAACTCATTGAACTTCGAATCCTTCACTGCATTGGTGCTGATATCGCACAAGCTTTACGCATTGCATGCCTACCCTTTCACCTGTGATTGTTAAACTCATTATTGGTGGTAATTGCTGCTCATATCCCTGCCTTTATAACAAACCAATCGATAATTTATATAGCATTATCCACAGCTTAACTCATGCCATTTCCATTTTGTGGCTTCCATTCAAATTAAGAGCTATAAATAGGCGGCCACGGTTTTAATAATCACGTAAACATTGGCCGAACGATAAAAAGGGTCATTACAGAAGCCTACGGCTCCGTCTTTATCAGTCATGCAACGGCCCCGATTAACGGCGCGCTCAATTGCTGGGGTATCCTTTACAACAGCGCGCTCGTGATGGCGTGCAAAACCGCCGAAATACACAAATCCTCGCTGATACTCACGCGTTTCCTGTTAACTACTACATACACATGCCTGCTTATGTGTGTACCACTTCGCTCGTGTCACGTGATGAAAAGTTTTCGGCTCAACTAATAATGAATGCCGTCACGCTTCGTGGCCATTGTAAGCGCAAAATGCACAAACAATATCATCGACATGGCATGTGGCATGTGGCAACTGGCATGCGAAGTAATATGTTTTGGTATTTCCGAACCAAAACTTATTACAATTATCAGCAGCAAATGATTGCGGAATGGAAAGTTGTACAAGTAATAAATTCTATAGATATGGCCGAAAGTAATCGGCATAACCACAAAATATTTGTTAATACCCGCTCGTTAAATATGTATACGAGTATATGATTATTAATATATCTAAAGAAATTGGTCTTTAAAACGGTACTAGCCAAAAGGAAAACCAGTAAAACAGTCGAACACGGAATGACGAGGGTTTACAGAGTTTGTCCGGAAAAACTGAGTCAATTTAAACAAATTTATTGAACCAAACGTTACAACTCTTTAAAGACTTTCAAAATAGGCTCCTTATGCGTCGATGCATTGCTGCCAGCTCGATTTCCATGCATTGAAGGCGTCACGGAAGGAATTCTCCGGAATAGCCTTGAGAGCCGAGGTTCTTGAGGACTTGGATTTCCTCTGTCCTCTCGGCTTGCCTTTCATCGGCCTTTTCGAGCAAGGAAAAAGAGTTCGTGGAGCCACATTTGGGCTACAGGTTGGCTGGGGAAGAGTTGGGATGACGGCCCTGGGTACGTAGCTGTTCATAAGAAAGGCGGTGTGAGCCGGGCGGTGTGTCCTCAACATCAGCAAGGGAAAGGGAGTTTAAAGCTTTTTAAGCTGGCTCTAATCACTTGTGCCGGATCGAAACCGTAGGAAGGCATTTGTGTAAGTGAACCCAGTGTGTATGAGAACCGAGTACCAAACTTTCCTTACAAGACTATAGGTCGGTATGTAGAGATAAATCTGTAACGAAAAGCGATCTCAGCTTAAAGGATTACATCGCTTTTGGGGCATAAGTACGTAGAACGTTTGAACCGACTATCATTTTTCAACCAAGTACAATCCATCTAGCTGCCAGGTCACAGAGGGGTAACCGAGAATGAACAGGCTGACGGGTTTTCCCGCTTTGCAGCTGTTGCCATGATGGTTGGACCGGCATACTGCATTGCGGTTGGTCCCATATCAAAAAGGTCGGTGGGTTCAACCTCTCTAGGTTTAATCAGCTTCTCGAGAGACAAACTCTGGCTACTTGTGGCATCTTACACTGGGCACTGCAGGCTCAAAAATCCCTTGTTTTATTTGAGTATATCACCTTCTGCTAACTCCCGAGCATTTTTGAACCAAGTACACCCTGCCTAGCTGCTAGTTCCCAGAGGGGTAGCCGGGAATGAACTGGCTGACGAGGTTTTCCGCTGTGCAGCTACTGTCATGATGGACCTGGATCTCTGCATTGCGGTTGGTATCCCTAAATGAGGATCAACGCATGACCTTCTGCAGACTGCCGGTTTTACAACATGGTTCCGTAAACTCCTGAGAACCTGATTCTAAACTAGGGATCACTGAACTGTAATTATGCTCAGCAAGATACAAAAAGTGTACAGGGCTTATGTAATTCGAGTTAACAGTCCTCGGCCGGATAAAAATTCAGGTCCGTCCCGATTACTTAGATCCGTCTATCGTGTGAATGGCTTTCATCCGACTTCCAGAATGTCAGCTTAATATGATTTTAAGTTCCCCTTCCACCATTTTTTACACACCGTTAAATTTACGGCATTTAAATGCAAACAGTAACTAAAATGGAACTAAATTTCAATCTCGTGTGCGAAATTCTTGCAATGCCAAATAATAAAATAAGTGCCGCGCCGTAAAAGCCGAGTGCATATCAAATCATAGCACATTCTCTGCGCTTCGTCGCATGCTGCGACCGCAAGGAAATAGCTACACCGTTGATTCTTGTTACGAAATTAGAAATTCTCCGCATGTCACGAACAAAGCCGGCTCAACCTAACCCAACTTAGCGCAACACAACCGCTGTCGTCTGTCGTCGGTCGACGGTCGACTACACAAAATCCATATATTTTATATATGAGCACACGTCTAGACAGATATGGCATATACTATGAGTTGTATGCGGCTTAACAGCTGCCGGGCGAGCGAAAACAAGACGTCTGTGACGGCGGCTGCATGGGTGAGTGCGGCGCAACATCGCAACGTAGTCACATAGCTGAGGTGACCGTGTCGGCGATTGCCTGCCAATATTGCCACATTGTTATGCCGTGCATAAAAAACTCATAACGAATAACGGTGTGCGTGTGAATTTGACGGCGAGATTGCAAAATTTGTTTTCGTCTTTTTTGCTTTTCTCTATTTGTTTGCGCTTTTTCTTGCGCCATGGTACTGAGATTCTTCGGTGAGTTGCCACTGCATTGCAGGCGTATTGAGTGACTGGCACAACTACTGGTTAGCCGCCGCAAAGTAGGCAGCAGAGTAGGCGCTTACAATTGTTTGTGCCACTTGTCGCTGCCGCTGTTATTATCGTGGGCTGCCATAAAGTGAGCGTTCGTGGTATAGAGCGACTGAGCGGTAGTCCTAATCAAGTCTGCACACACAAAGCGTGGACCCCAACAACTCATCGGCGTGTCCTTGCCGCTGTTGCGGCTTCAAGTGGGGCTGCACGTACTCATGCAACTCCGGCTACACTTCGTATCTGGGCTGGCTTCCTTCCGCAGCTTATTGGCAGTTCACCAAAAACGACTGCGGTTCATTTCGCTGTAACCTATTCGTAACGTTTTGGTGGGTCTTACTTTTACGGCTGCATAATTAATTGGCAATTTTATGCGTTTTCTAAAATGAAATTGTCGACGGTTTAGACAGCGCCGCGTGATGTGCGTGACGCGGCCTTCAAATGAGCTTGACGCTCGTTGACGATTTTCACAAGCCAACTGCACAAGGCAATTTGCAATCTATAAATGTGTTTGTGTGTTCGGGCTTTCCTTACTGCCTTTCACATGTCGCACTTGTTTCGACGCCCTTTGTTGTTGTTCGGGGTGGCTAGCTGATTATACGCTTTATGAAATTTCCATAATTTCGCTTGCATTAACTGGCATTTCCAGGCCATACATGCAGCGCCGTTATTCCGTTATTTTGGCGAATGTTTGCGGTGTAATTGGTACAGTTAATGGGCGTATGTGTGATAAAAGTAGATTGCATGTTTCATGTTGCATGTGAAATTGAGTGACTTGTGAACGCAGCCGGTATGATTGGGCTGAGAGCGGCGTTTGATCGAAGAAAGCTTTTTGCTTTAAAGTTGTATATAGAATTAAAGCATTTAGAGATAAACATATTTATTTTAAAGAAAATCGATTTCATTGTTATAAAAAAGTTGAACGAAATACCGTCTATAATGATTTTACAAGAGCTATATATCCGAAAAGGGATCACAGTACCTTAATAACCCCCAGGAAGATACTGGAATTTAGCAGTGTAATGTGCTTATGCAATTCAAGTTGACAGTCCTTGGCATCCGGACACGTTCCGCTTATAGCGGTCCTACAGTTTGACGAAATTGTTCTCCAAGGATTGATAATTTCTGCAAAATAGGTCTCAGTCTTTAAGATATTTTTAGAGCGAGTTTACGCTTAAGATCCCAGATCTAATTTGGGAGCTCGATCTATCGAAACAATCCTTCAAGTTCAATCCTTCAATAATGCAGTATCTGCAGAAGTCTTTGAAGCCAGGAAAGCTGCTGGGATAGCTAACAACCCAGGAAAGAATATTGACATATCTATCTCACTTCGTATTGCGTCAGAGAATGATATTTGAAGCAGGGAAGCAATAGATAAAGTGACTGCGGGAATCGAAATAGCTGATTATATTTGCCAAAAAAGTCATTAGACTTGAGCTTCGAAGGTCAAGGGAATGAATGAAATATCAGAATTAGACATCAAGTCTCTATTAAACTTCCCAAAAAGCATTAACATTCTGCAGGACGTCAGCCACTTTTCTGGGTTGTTGTATCTACCAAGATATTTCAATCTCAATGTGGCAAAGGCGTGGCAATAGAGGAAAAAGTTGCAAGATGATTCCTCTTAGCCTTCTAATACAGCTCAGCTTTGGGTTCGACAAAATATTTAGTCGAATCGCGTACGTACCTAATAGACAGTGTCCAGTCAAAACACCTACAATAGTGTCCAGATTGACTTTGCTAAATAGTTCGTAGGATCTCTTACTCTTAACTTTGGGCCAGAAGGATCTTGCAGTCGCACAAGTTAAATGCGCTTGCTGAGCTCACTGAAGCTCCGAAGGTCTAAAGCCAGAATGCAGGAAGACATAAGAAAGCCGACTCATTTCCAATCATAATAAGCTCACCGGCTTTGCAGTTTCCAACGATTTCACTTTGAGCAGACGCACATACAAGTCTAATAAGGCATAAAAAGAGTAAGCCTTCTTGACTAGTTTTGAACGAATAGTCAGGAAGTTCACAGTCAGTATAGATTCTCGGCTATCGAAGTCAATGCACCTTTCTCTGAAGGAAATTGCACTCCGGAGCTGTACAACTACATTTACCTTGATCGTAGCCATCTTTGCTTGAAAGACCATATAGTGGAGTGGTCTGGTAGTCTGAAACTAGAAATGATGGAGAGCTCCCGGCGGAAGACTCCACTTCCTACTCCCCCTCTTAACTTCGATCCACCTGCGAAAAAGCTCACTACATGCACCCCTTCTACAGCTGCTTCGCCCCACTAACCCCTCGCAGGTGTGTAAGCCGAGAAGGAATCGCTTGGTGAATGTTCTATAATGAAGTGATTTAGGTTGTAAGGAATACAATCGAAGCAGTAGATAATTTCACTGCGTTTCTGCCCGGGGCCTCTCATACATCCAGCTAACCTAACTAAGTCTAATAGCTTCTATCGCCGAGTGCTATTATTGAAGTTGTCCTTACTGATGATGGGGGTCTATCTGAACATGCTCCAGCGCTGGAACGCATGAGAACATCGGACAACCGACTCGCTTCCAATCGGATGAAATTGGGGTAGGGATGCCTGTTGTGACCAGTATAGTCGCTCGGCTATTAGAGTGAATGCATGATTTTAAGTAATGCAATATTAGAGCTAAGGTACTATACTGGTCTAAAATTACCCCTAATTAAACCCACAAATTACTTTTTTTTACTCATTTCAGCCATTATGCCTGGGTAAACTCTGCTCGTTAGGAAATGAGTTTCTTTAGTTGAGAAAAAGCAAACTTTGACAAGAGTCCTTGTTGAAGAACTTGCCCTTAGTTATCTGTCATAAAATTACTGATCTCTGCGGTCTTCCAAGGCCTTTTTTTTTTAAGGGGCGTTCCACATCCAATTTGCTTTACGTGGCTTTAATGCAATTAAAAATGCAATAATAATTTGTCAAATTGTCTATGGCTCCGAAAATTTGCTTGAGGCGCACCAAAGTGATTATCTCAACTCAGCTTTCCGCACGTTAATATTTTTAATGAGCTTCTTAGCCGAAGTACACGTTACAAACGCAAGAACTGTTCATGACAGCGTTTATCTTTCCCTATAATATCTATAAGTAGCGTCTTCGCTCAAGTTTTCTTCTCATCTTCTTCTTTTTTCTTCTCATACATGCCATAAATGTCAAAACTCACACAATTTCGCTAAGTTATTTGCAATTTTTAATGACAAAACACATTTACGACTTATCTTAATGCCCCACAAGCGCGCCTCACCTCGCCGCGCTTAACGTCCATGGCGCTCTGAGGTGGCGACAGCTTATGTAATTGCGATTTTTTATTGCGCCGCTGGCGCTTAAAACTCCGCGCTCATGAATAGCAAATGAGGTTAACGTGAAGCAGCTATATATCTGCAAAAACAAAAGCAAAAACAACAAGAACGATAATAGTGACTTAAATGTATTTGGGTATAAGCGCATATGCTTAGCCAAATAAAAACTTGAAATTTATGACAATCGAAGGAGGCGCCTTCAACACAACATAAATTAGCCAGGCGACGCGTCAACGGAACGGAAGAGAGCAATGTGTTGCCCAGCGGCAGCGGCAGACGACAAGTGTTGGACGCAAAAACGGCCGGAAAGCAGCGGCTCGTATGGGAAATACTAATACTTGCAACATTACAGCTAAAACACAGCGCTGCCAAGTGCGACAGCCGAAAACAACCCTAACAAGGAAGTCGTGGGTCGTGTGGGAGTGCGTTGCAAGTAATTGCATTTTAGTGCCTTTTTTTCTATTTTTTCTGATAATTTTGCATTTTTATTTCGTTACTTTTACGTTTTTTCGAAAGTCATTAGCACTTTGTCTGCGAAGTAAAAGCAAAACAAACAAGAATCGCACATAAAAGTCGCTTTAATGCGTTTATGTCCTTGCAAAAAGACTTCATTTCCGCTTCTCGCACTTGGCTCTCACTCGGCGCAGTACGTCGCCCGGCCATATGTTGCGCGTGCAGTCCACACAACAAACACAAATCCCAACAACATGGAATTCGTTGAAAAAACTTTATGCTAATTTGCAAATATGAAATTCTGCAGGAACACAGCGTTGGCTGGCAGTGCATTTGCGCTTTTTATTTTGGTGTGAAAACAACTTGTCAAAAATTTTATGAATTTACAACAAACAGGCGAGCGGATAAAGTAAATGCGCACAAAAAATGCGCAATTTTAATGGTACAAACATTTATGCAAATATCCTTCCGGAACACAATTTTGGGGTGCATGTGTCGGCCACAGCAAAGGCGCGTTGGCCTGGTTGCTGCCGATGCTTAATGCTGGCAAACAGTGGCGGTTTTCAGAAAAAAGCAGCTACTGCTTTGTGGGCCCATTTTTTATACAATGAACAGGATATATTAAGTTTATAATACTTTAAGTTTGTAACTTTGGAGTTCCTAAAAAGCATAAATAAATAATTAGCGTGAGGAGCTTAGTCGATTTAGTCATGTCCTGCCGTCTGTATATACGCGAACTAATCGCTCATTTCTGAAGATATCGTTCTTTAATTTTGCGCACTTTCTTCTGAAGCCAAGAAGTTACTTATTTGTCGACTCCGCCGATATCGGTCAACTATAGCATATAGCTGCCATACAAACTGAACTTTCAAAATAGAGTCTTTATATGGAAAACTTCTTAACTTGACAAGATATCTTCACGAAATTATTGTCCAAAGCAACTCTATAATCTACACAAAAATTCTTCAGATCGGTCAACTATAGCATATAAAAGCCACACACAAAGACCATTCAAACTCGAGTTCTTGTATGGAATTTTTTGCTTTTGTGTAGGGTATTACTTGTATGAGAGTAGCGCCATGCCCTAGAAGGGCCCAGTCAGAATATCCGCCAAATCCGCCCCTGCAGTGAATGTGGCAACAAAGTAAAAACAACAAAGCCAGCATTACATATTGCAGTCGAAGTGCGAACTGTTGTCGAAAATTGGCAGAAAATGTATGTAAATTGTCATGTTTGGCGTTGTTGTAAATTATAACATGCGTTTTTTGTTGTACAATGTGCCAGAAGCTAAATGTAATGTGAGGTGGTATAGAAGTGGAACAGAAAAGCGTAACTTCAGCCAGAAATAAATAGACTACCTGAAATAATACCAGTTAACTAACCTATACCAGTGTTAGTTAAGGTTACAACATTTGAAGCTTAGAAACGCATAAGTATTATGTTTAAATAAGGGAAGTATTCTAAAATTCGGAAAAACGAATGACAGCCAAAAAATGAGCCGCAACCCAAAAATCCTTACAGTGGGTACACAAACAAGGTAATGATGCTTGTTTTCTTTGACTACTTTGGTGTGGGAACCTTATGAATTTGTTCTACAGAGTCAAACGGTTAATAAGGAGTACTACTTGGGCATTTAAGAGCGGCTACGTGGAGAAATGCGTCGTAAAACATAGAATTAGTGGACAGAAAATTTATGGATATTTCATCACGATAATGCACCATTACGTTCTAGCAACTTGTGACTGATATTTTGGCCAAACATGAAACGACACTCAACGCTCAGCACCCATATTCGCCAGAAAGATTTTTTATGCTTTATCGAAATCGAAAAATCGTCTTTGGGGAACTCGCCACGAGTCCATTGAAGCCATTAAAACTCATGTGTTGAAAATACTAAAGACCATCACAGTCGAGTCCGGTTCAAATCTGATACATGTGACTAAAATATTAATTGTCTTGCATTATGATGATTTTAGTAACAACCCTTCAAAGACTTTTTCCATTTGTTTCTGCAATCATCTAGAATATAAAAGAGTTAAAGTTTCCAAATTGATTTGAAATAAAAGGCAGTCAACTCGTATAATAATTCCTACAGGCAATTGAAAAGTGTCTTACAACTTCACTTCATTTGAAATAATTTAATTTGTGACGAGTCAATCACAAATTTCGTTTGCCAAAGTTGAGTGAACATTTTTGGAAGACTGCTGCCAAAGACAGTTGATGTGAAGTGTTGAAAACTGCAAATCAAATTGAAATTTTGGCGACGGGGTGCAAATTACGCAATAAGTCAACGTTATTACAGTTAACATATACGAAGACATCAGTTTCATGACAGCCCACACAAGTATTCATCAAAATATTGTCCCAATAAACTCTGTCCTGCTTTTTGTTGATCAAAATGTACTGGGATAGGAGCAGGTTACATATAACGAACAAGAGTGCTCAAATTCAAGGTAAAGATGTACTTATAATTTACATTGCATAGTCACAGGACATTATTAACTATGGTCCAAGGCCGCATAACATAGTAGAACTCACCAAACTGCTTTGTTCCACAATTTACTCTCATTACACCAGACCATCAATTCTGTGATTATTGGACCACATTTTTCACTACTTTTAGGTAATTGAATATAATGCTACTATGTTTGTCTTTTGCCATTAAAATAATGACATTTATTGTCACTAATTATACCCAGAAAATGGTTTTTCACGAAGTTTGAAACATCCAGAAGGAAACGACGGAGACCCTATAATATATAAATATAACTGATCGGCGTCACGAACTTAGTCGATTTAGCCATATCCAGATAGTCATCAGTCCATCTGTCTGTTTACTCGCGGGATAGTCCCTCACCGACCTTAAGGTGTTACTTGGGTTTCCTCGGGTAAAAACAACATTTTTTCAACAATTTTTTTCTCATATAAAAAATGAAATATTTTATTAGAATTTTTTATTGTGGTAAGCGTCCACTATTAACAAAGAAGTTCTGATATTTTTGAAAAAAATATTTTGAACTCGGCCGTAATTTCTCAAAGGATCATTTGAAGTGAAAAAATACGTGTTTTAGTTAAGACGCAGAAGTGCTCAAGGCCCTATCTATAAAACTATCACTCGGATCAACTTGAAAATTTAGGACAATATTCTAGAGGTGTTATAGAAAAATCAGTTTTTTGAAACCGGTAACCTATGTAAGCCCTTAACTTATTAAAATCGGTTTAGTAGTTTAGGAGTTTATCCCGGGCATACACTTATTTCAGTTTTATATTGTTACACTACGTTTTACATCATACCCATGAGATAAAAGAGATGGGTTAGAAGGTAACCTTTATCTGTCTCTTGGATCTAAGATACACCAATTTTCAGTGAAATCGGTCCAGACTTTCTTGAGTTACAATAATGTAACTAACACTACTTTCTTTTACATATATAGAGTAGAATATGTGATATTGATGTATCTGAAGACTGAGACTACATCTGAATACGCGGTAAAATAAATAATAGAATCCAATGAAAATCAAAGCATACACATTTGGATCATAAGTCCTTCACCGTACATTCCCACATTTAGGATAAAATTCTATGCATAAAGTAATGTGCAGTGAGCTAAGCTGACTGACTGACAGAGAGAAGAGAGATACTAACAATAAGTAAGAGATGCCTTTCTACCACAAACATACATACAAGTACATACATATGGAATGTATGTGTAGCCTCCATAAGGACTCCTCGCTTCCGTCGTGCTACCAGTGCTTGCAATTTTAAATGGCTTCATAACTTATTTTCCGCTTAACCGAATGTTTAACAAATGATTTTTCACCATTTTCTTGCCTTAATTTTCCGGTTCAAACACACAGACAGGCCAATATAGCGTACGAGCGAATGGACATAAGCTGCTCTACACTTTGCAATATGTTCAATGTTCAATGACTTTTCGACTGATTCGAATTGCTTTCATTGGCTTTATGCCCTTATGCCTGCGATGTTTGTGCTTTCCTTTAATTTTCCATAGCAAATGTATGTATGTATGTGTTTGTGTGTGTGAGCTCACAAATGATTTGTTAATACGTCAATATGTTCAGATTTTTTAAAACCCGCTCTCAGTGAGCAACATTTACTGTGTGCCTTTTAAGCACAACTGAGTGAACATTTGGGTTTACAGCTATATGGGGTTTGTGGCGTGTAGACATGTATATAAAGGGTGATTTTTTAAGAGCTTGATAACTTTTTTTTAAAAAAAAACGCATAAAATTTGCAAAATCTCATCGGTTCTTTATTTGAAACGTTAGATTGGTTCATGACATTTACTTTTTGAAGATAATTTCATTTAAATGTTGACCGCGGCTGCGTCTTAGGTGGTCCATTCGGAAAGTCCAATTTTGGGCAACTTTTTCGAGCATTTCGGCCGGAATAGCCCGAATTTCTTCGGAAATGTTGTCTTCCAAAGCTGGAATAGTTGCTGGCTTATTTCTGTAGACTTTAGACTTGACGTAGCCCCACAAAAAATAGTCTAAAGGCGTTAAATCGCATGATCTTGGTGGCCAACTTACGGGTCCATTTCTTGAGATGAATTGTTGTCCGAAGTTTTCCCTCAAAATGGCCATAGAATCGCGAGCTGTGTGGCATGTAGCGCCATCTTGTTGAAACCACATGTCAACCAAGTTCAGTTCTTCCATTTTTGGCAACAAAAAGTTTGTTAGCATCGAACGATAGCGATCGCCATTCACCGTAACGTTGCGTCCAACAGCATCTTTGAAAAAATACGGTCCAATGATTCCACCAGCGTACAAACCACACCAAACAGTGCATTTTTCGGGATGCATGGGCAGTTCTTGAACGGCTTCTGGTTGCTCTTCACCCCAAATGCGGCAATTTTGCTTATTTACGTAGCCATTCAACCAGAAATGAGCCTCATCGCTGAACAAAATTAAAGCGCGAAACACATTTCGAGCCGAACACTGATTTTGGTAATAAAATTCAATGATTTGCAAGCGTTGCTCGTTAGTAAGTCTATTCATGATGAAATGTCAAAGCATACTGAGCATCTTTCTTTTTGACACCATGTCTGAAATCCCACGTGATCTGTCAAATACTAATGCATGAAAATCCTAACCTCAAAAAAATCACCCGTTAGATATACACGCATACATATATATATACTCAAATATACAATATGAGCCACCCTGCAAAAATTTGAGGACGAGATGGTCATACCTAATCTCATGTTATGCTGCACTGAACCATGCCAAAAGTTGAGTACTGCCTTTTTGCGAATGCTCGGCTATTCGATTCTGCCGAAGAAAGGGACCGTGTTTGTAATCTAAGTAATCTTTTTTCGTTTCTTCAACGAGACATTAATTCCTTTGATAGTCTAATTGCTGGAAAGTATTGTAAACCAACCAAGCTTTTAAGCAATTTTTAATATAAACTAAAAATGTATAAGGATCTGCGTTTGGTTGCTTTAAACGATGCGTTTGTGTCATATTTTGTAGAACTCCTGCGAATGCTTGGCGTCTGTGACCAGCAAATATAAAAAATGCTTTCACCCCAACTTGTAAAAATAAATATAACCGCTGACAATAAAAATTGCAATGCCGCTGTGTTACTCACACACTATAAACTATTTAAAAGTGCGCCACAAGCGTCGCTAAAGTTCCCAAATTGACCCTAAATGTGTTGCTTTACTGCGGTCGAGTAGTGTCGAGAGCTATTTGTGGTTGATTATTAATTTGGTGTTGGTGTTGCAACAACATGGCGTCAGTTGGACAATGAATTGTGGGAGAAAACGAATGGAAATAATCGCGTTAAAAACCACAAGAATACCACTAAGGAAGGTCTTAGTTCGAATGCTGCCGAATATAAGCCGAACCCTTGCATTGCTTTATAAACTATAGTAACATTTTCCATACAAAATGTTTCGAAAAAAGTTCAACATTATCTTCATTTTCTTTACTGGTGTAGACACCGCTTACGCGGTTATAGCCGAGTTTTCAGCAGCTCGTCAGTTAGTTCTTTTTTTCGCTGTTTGGCGCTAATTGGAGATTCCAAGTGTAGCCAGGTCCTTCACCTGGTCTTTCCAACGAAGTGGATGTCTTCCTCTTCTTCCCACGGCGGGTACTACGTCAAATGCTTTCAGAGCTGGAGTGTTTCCATCCATTCGGACGATAAGACCTAGCCACCGTAGTCGCTGTCTCTTAATTCGTTGAACTATGTCAGTATCGTCGTGAATGTCGTACATCTAATCGTCCCATATACTGCGGTACTCGTCGTTGCCAATGCGCAAAGGACCATAAATCTTCGGCAGAACCTTTCTCACGAAAACTCGTAACATCGATTCATCAGATGTTGTCATCGTCCATGCCTCAGCACCTTTCAAGAGGACGGGGATGATGAGTGACTTAAAGAGTTTGGTCTTTTTTCATCGAGAGAGGACTCAGTTGCCTACTCAGCCCGAAGTAGCACCTATTGGCAGGGCAGGAGAGACTCTGGTTGAATATCAAGGCGGATATTGTTGTTTGTGTTAATGCTGGTTCCAAGATAGACGAAATTATTTACGTCTTCGAAGTTAGGATTGTCAACCGTGACGGGAGAGCCAATTAGCGAATGCGACGATTGTTTGTTTGATGACCTGAAATATTTCGTCTTGTCCTCGTTCACTACCAGACGCATTTGCTTCGCTTCCTTATCCAGTCTGAAGAAAGCAGAACTAAAATCTAAGAATATTTTTTTAGTCACTCCAATTAATAAAGCGGTCTGGAGCAAGAGTATTCAACTTCAATGTTAAGTCAGCATTTCTCTACTCCTGCCAAACATATAATCTCCTACCTGTGGCATCTAAAACCTCATACTTTTCACAAACTGATGCCGGATGTTCACTCGGAATGCTGATTTTTAACCCACAAGACAGCCAATGGAAACGCCCAACGGAGTCTTCAGAGACACCCGGTGCTCTGCAAAACGTTTTTGCGGATTACAAATCACCACAATTCCTCTCAATAGCCAATAGGAATTACTAAATAAAATACTCTCAGATCAGCATAAATTCCAGATGCTTTACCCGATCATTACCAAGTTTTCATATATATTTTATCAACGTGACTAAACAAAAAATACATATTTCGGTAAAATTGAACTAATTTTTTCTCAAACTAAATATATTAAATATGAATAAATTAATGAATCCGGGGCCCTAGTTCTACGGCTCTAATTCTGGTAGTTAGTTATCTGTTCCGCAACATTTTTTGTGTTTCTGCGTAGCTCTTGAACATAAACAAACGCGCTGCAGAATAGTGTGGAACGTGTATGTGTGTGTGTTAGTCTGCATTGTTAGACAACAGTTGGCTTTAATTGCCTTGTTTGTGCTGCCAGCAACAGCCGCGTCCATTTTTTTCTGTATTTGTATCATAAATATCAGTTATGGCTGCAGCAGTCTTTTTACACTGAGCCACACAAATCTAGTTGTGTTTCAAAAAAATATTGCCGCCGTGCAAAAAATGCATGAATTTATAAAGTGTGGGCAACATTTGATAGACACTCGAAACGATTTGGTGCATTTTACTGTCGACAAGTGCGCGCTGTGGCCAAGTGCCAGCTTATTCCCCAGTGGCCGGTGCGAACTATGATTTGTGTGCGCAGAGATGGCGCACTGATAACGTTGGCTGTTCGATTTTGCATTCAAAAAAAGTAAGTGTCTGCAAAGATTAAAGAAAAGTAACAACAAGGCATGCTCATGAGTGCGTGGAGTTAATTAGAAGTGAGAAAAGAGTGCTAAATATCGTTGACTACTACTGAATATGGGCAAAATTAAATAAGGTTGCGATAAACGTCGCTATATCGTTAACTATAGCTGTATTCGCCTCCCCAAGCTTTAAGCAGTGTGCCGAATCGAACGGACTATACGAGTTGCAGACGACAAGCTCTAAGCGCTTATTAGTGCGAGTTTACAGATGAAGCTTTTTATGTTGACCAAACTCGTACTGCCTTCGTGAGCAGGTAACTAGAAAAAGCAGTGTGCTGCCTACGACAAAATAAAACAAATTTAGCATATAACAGGTCAACTTAAAAGTCCCCGGTCTATTAGTAAATCATTTTTTTTTTCGATTTTTTTCATTCAACATAATTCCCTTCAACGGTGACACACTGACTATAGCGACCTATGAACTTTTCGATACCATTTTTGTAGTACGATGCTTGATAACATGTCTCAGTTTTGACGATCACTTCTTCATTCGACGAAAATTTTTCCAAGCGAACATTTTTGAAGATCTGAGAACAAGAAATTTATACTAGGGGCCACATCTGGAGGATATTGGGCAGTTCGATGTCCAATCCGTGGATTTTTGCCATTGCTTTCACTGACTTGTGACACGTCTTGGTGAAAGAACACTTTCTGTTTCTACAAATGCGACCGTTTTTCGGCGATAACGTCCTTCAAACGGTGGAACAATGCTATGTAATAGGAGCTGTTGATCGTTCTTCCTTTTTCAAGGTAGTCAAGTTCATGCGCATCTAAAAATACTGACACCATAACCTTGCCAGCCGATTGTTGGAATTTTCCACTCTTTCGAAGGGTTTCATCGTGTATAGTCCACTCTAATGATGTTTTTTTATAGGATAAAGAAACATCGAAAGCCGCAGTATGGAACTTTAATTTTAATCTGCTAAACCTAACCTACTCCCAACTCAAGACTATTCCATGGAACCTCCAGATAAGATGTTACTTCGTGGGAGTGACAAGACATTTTACGTCTCCTCGATAACACTGACGAACTGACGCCTATTCTGTATAACTCTCTTAATTAGTCATGATACAGGTTGCCGCTTCGCGAACAGCTTTCCACTTATCAGATGACTGACACATACTATGTAAGTGCATTCAGAGTCTCCTATCGACTCCTTACGCATCGAATAATATGGACTGACGTCATTTTGAAATTTATATAGATAGTCTCTGAAGCACTTAAGCCCACTTAATATTTGGGTAAGATGGAAATCCAGGTGCCCATGTATCCACTTATGGACGTGGAGTACATGTCTGTGAGTCTACCGTCCTTTGGTTGAGATTCGGCACCGTTGATGCCATATAATTAAACTCTTCTTTCTCTTCTCTCTTTTTTTGATTTCTGTAATCGACGTTGATAACTCATATATTTGTAATGTCGTGAATTCATCTTTCTGGATGTCTATGGGCAGCATACCAGCTATTACTTTAGCTGCTTCTTTGGATATAGTTCGGAAAGCACTTGTTACTCAACATTTACTGTTCTGGCATACGCTTTTATATCTAGTGCTTGTGTCCATACTGGTAAAGCATTGTTAATCTTACTCGGATGTCTTTGAATTAGAACTTTTCAATTGACATGTTATTTTGATACTTCCACTAACAATAAATTTTCCTGCAGGGGCACCCACAGGCATTCATTCAACTCGCATTAGCACGGAACCATAGTAGATCAAATCGTTACAGTTACATTTTAAAAACTGCGCAAATACCTTTTTTGCGTTCGCAACAATTGTTTTTCTAACGCCGTTTGTTTTTGTTTTCAGTTCAAGCGTTGAGTTTTTGAACCCGTCAGAAATCGCCAGAGTTGCAAATATTGTAGTTGCCACAGAATTGGCAGAATTTTTTTTTTTAATTTCTGCACTTTTTCGCTTATTATATTTGCATTTATTGTTGTTGTTGTAGTTTATTTGCATTAGGCCGCGATTTGTTTATGCAACTGTCAGTTTTTCGACGCGCGTTGCACTCGTTTGTTGCCAGTTCTGCACCGATTTCTGCGCACTTGGCTGTGATGAATGCAAATTTTTCAATTGCCAGCGAAAAATGAATAAATGAAATTATATTCATTGGCAAATGCAAACACATGCGAGTGCAGCCAACCTTACTGGATCCAGAGAGTTTAAAATCAACGAAACGTTTGCAAGTGCAGCCGATCGTAAATATAGCAAAGTGGCATAACTTCTAATTGGCCAGTGGATTAATATAGACTGAGGTATTGAACAAATTTATTTTGTTATTTCTTTTATCTGCGCCTAAAACCGATTGATTGCTGGCTGGATTATTCAATTATAAACTTTTGCTTATGTTTTTTCCATCCTGATTTCATCAATTATAAAGTTAGTTAGCTTGACTAGACCTAATTGGATTTGCATTTGCTGGTAGACTTTTTTATTTTGATTATTCTCGGTTTTCATTCGTCATGTTTTAAATGAAATGCAAAAAATGAAATTTTAAACAAAAAAATGCCAGCACTGATTAGATAGAGAAATTAAAAAAAAAGTCCGAC
The DNA here is from genome assembly GCF_023373825.1 of Bactrocera dorsalis. Classification (NCBI taxonomy): domain Eukaryota; kingdom Metazoa; phylum Arthropoda; class Insecta; order Diptera; family Tephritidae; genus Bactrocera; species Bactrocera dorsalis. The sequence continues at coordinate 88,102,746 of NC_064303.1, forward strand.
TAACATAATCAATCAGTCAAAACCGACATTTCTTATCGAAATCTGGTAAAAAATAAGACCAAACATTAATGTTGATTGCTCCGAAGTTAAAATATCTTTCATAAATATAAGATTTGTTCGGAAGCTAGAATACCCTTTTGCCAGAGTTTTGTATAAAAGAATTTGAATTTGATCCGCCAGTTTGTATTACAGCGCTATACTATAGTTGTCCAATATCGTGGAATGAGCCTCCTCAACATCGCATAAAAGGTTCTATCGCGCGTACGGTTTGAAAAATTAAAGCCCACCGTCAACAAACTGATTGGACCTTATCAGTGTGACTTTAGACCAGGCAAAACAACAACCTGATATTCACTATGCGCTTAATCTTGGAAAAGACCCGAGAAAAGAGGATGAACACACACCACCTCTTCGTCGATTTCAAAGCTGCTTTTAATAGAACGAAAAGGAGTTGCCTTTATGCCGCTATGTCTGAATTTGGTATCCCTGCAAAACTAATATGGTTGTGTAAACTGACGTTGAGCAATACCAAAAGCTCTGTCGAGATCGGGAAGGATCCTCCGAGCCGTTCGATATCAAACGAGGTTTCAGATGAAGCGGCTCCCTATCGTGCGACTTCTTCAATCAACTGCTGAAGAGAATAATTCTAGCTGCAGAGCTGAATCGAGAAGGCTCAATCTTTTATAAGAGTGTACAATTGCTGGCGTTCGCCGATGACATCGGTATCATTGACTCTAACAACCACGTACCAGACGTGGAAAGTAGAGTCCGCTCTCAACGAATAAAGACCAAATTCTACAAGTCTCTCATCATCCCCGTCCTGCTATACTTGTATATTGCGGAGGCGTGGACGATGACAACATCTGATGAGTCGGCGTTTCGAGTTTTCGAGAGAAAAATTCTCGCAAAGATTTATGGTCCTTTGCGCATTGGCTACAGTGAATATCGCAGCCTATAGAACGATGAGCTGTGCGAGGTATACGACGACATTGACATGGTTTAGCGAATTAAGAGACAGTGATGATAACACTCCAGCTCTGAGGCAGAGAGGAGACCAGGAGACGCAGGGGCAGAGAAAGACCTCCAATGCGTATGTAGCCTAGGTGGAGAAGGATCTGGCCTCGCTTGGAGTCTCCAATTGGCACCAAACAGCGAAAGAAAACAACGACTGGCGCGTTGTCCACGCCAATAAAGAAGAAGAAGAAGAAGTTCACGTATATACTGACAGACTTATGGACGGACAGACGGACATATTTTGTGGCAAACTTAATATTGTATATCCTGTTCAGTGTATAAATTGCTTCATAATTTTTTGTTCAAAAGGAACTTGAATTATCCAAATATCGAAACGAGAATAGTAAAAATTGTGCCAGCTGATCGAGGCTTCCTAAAAGCTTTCAAAACAATATAAGAATGAAGCATGAACCCAGTATTGGGATCTATAGCAGACAACCCTCTCCACATACTGATAACGATGACACTCTTATACATCAGAGCCACACCTTGTCAAAACTCAAGTACCGTTGTAATTTCGAACTAACAGAACTTTTGTGATGCATTCCATAATTTCCTTGACTATTTCTTAGTCAAGTGCTAGTAAACTTGAGTCAAGTAATTTAATTACATATATCTATTAAAGACATCACAGCAGAGTTTGAACTCCAAGCACTTCCAAGCTGATTATATAACTTCTCCCCAGATACATATAGAGCATGGGAAAAAGTTTTAATCACTCAACATTGTTATGTCACACACTGGTACCAGATAACAAATTGTTTCATCAACTAAGTGAAACTGCTGTGAATGACACTCTCCGCAAACACACACAGACGCCAGCGACGCGATGAGGAAAACGTCATAATAAGTTTAGAACTATCAGTCAAATGAAAATAACAAGCACTGCTAATAACAACAAGAGGGGATAAGGAGAAGAAAAACGAAGTACGTGCATAAAGGATAAAGGACCAAGTCTAAATGCAAACCACATAGCAGACAACTGCTGCACAATACGAGCAAAGAAAATAAACAAACCGGCAGCTGCGATGATGTGAGTGCGAATGTATTTCACATGCAGGAAGATAAACCCGTTTGGGACAACAAGGAGCATTTACAAATAAACCGAGTAGAATGTGATGCGAGCAAGAAAGGATCAAGTGCATTCATCTATATGCGAGAAAAGCCGAGTGAAACAGCAGTGAGAGGAAGCTTCAATGAATAGGGTATATAATACGGTATAAAGTAAAATGTTGAAATAATAAACAGATAGTATATAAGGAGACCGATACAGATAATCTTGCTGCGGGCAAGTAAAAGGGTTTCCCTCAACGCGGCATGACAATTTTGCACATGTGAACACCTCAGCCGCAAAACCCAACACATACGCTTAGGTGAACCGCTGAAACTGCAGCAAAAACTATCTGGATGATGGCGAGACTTGACAGGTGCCGAAACCCAGTTGAAGAGTATCGTTGACACTAAAATGGGTAAAAGAAATATTGAGTAAAAATAGTACAGCAACTGAAATGACAGCAATGATACCCTGTATATATACATTAAAATAGGGTGCGACGGAGAGCAATTTTATTTAAATAAAATATGCAAAAGGATTAACTTCGTTTTTTATAGCATAAAATGATTTTTCTTGGGTTTGATCGATCAGTTTGCAGGGCATGCTATAGTTGTCCGTTTTGAATAATTTCTTCGGAGATTATACAAATATAAATGCCTCGCATGACCTTAAAGGAATATCCATTTCGAAGGTCTCTTCTTAAAAAAAAAGAACACAGAAACTCCAAATTTAATGGGGAATGTTTTTCATTCGAAAGAATATTCTTTAATATTTCTTGTTTGAAGATTATCTCTTTCAACTGTTGGCGACTACGCCTCAGATGGTCCAGCCGTTGAGTCCAATTCGATGCCTTGTTCAAGCATTAGGACTGCTAACTGGAGAATGACACGCGTGATGTTTTGGTTCAAAGACTGACTCAAAGCAGGATTGTCCGCATAGACTTTAGACTTTACATATCCTCACAGAAAAAGTCTAACGGTGTAATATCACACGATCTTGGTAGCCAATCGACCGGCTCAAAACCTGTAATTTTCTGTTCATCGAAGTGTTCTCTCAACAAATTCCTTGACTGATGCGATATGCGGGAAATGGCGTCTTGTTGAAACCAAAGGTCGCCGAAATCACGAACTTCAACTTCAGGCATCAAATTGTCGGTTATCGTGGCGCGATAACGGTCGCCATTGACGGTTACGTTCTCACCGGCGTTATTTTTGAAGTAATATGGACCGATGATTCCACCGGCTCATAAACATACCAAACCGTTATTTTTCCTGAATGAAAGGGCAGTTCTTAAATCTCTTCAGGTTACTCTTCGTCACAAATGTGGCAATTGCTTGTTTACATTCCCATTGAGCCAGAAATGAGCCGCATCGCTGAACAAAATTTTACGTCGGATCTTCTTGGAACTTTTCAAGTGCCCATAGAGCGAAGCGGTGTCGCTTGGAAAGATCGAGCAGCTTCAGTTTTAGCACAAGATGTATTTGGAACGCTTTGAATTCAAGATCTCGACGTAAAATGCGCCAAAACGGCGCCGAATCGACTCTCCAACGTCTTTGTGTACACCCTCAGCTTCGGCTGCTGTGCTGTTCTTCACTGTGTGGTCCGATATTATCCAATAATGAATGCTGGGTGCCAAGATGAGTGATGGTGTTGCGAATAGTAGGCTCTATTAACAAGCGCTTTGAACTTAACACAAATCCTTTAAATCAGTTTATTTCGATTACAGTCCTTTCGCCAATGTTGTACACAAGTAGTTAAAAGTACAGAACATGGTAGTGACAACTGAAAAGATGAGGATGAATTGTCGAGATATTTCTACCTCAACTTATCGGCCTTACAGTTTCCAGCGATTCCCTCAGGGCCAGGCATCCAAGCCTTATTTTCCACAATTCTATCATGAGTCTTGAGACATCTGTTTCATCTCAAAAAGCAATAATAGTTTTTGGCTGGGACAAGAATTTGTTGGGACCCTTTTTGTTTGGCAAAACAATTTTTTGAGTCTGAGCTTTTTACCTGAGTGCCAAAGTGCATTTGGAGCATGGAACGCCCATTATTTGAAAAGGTTAACACATTTATTATTCCCAGCCAATCGTACTCTTACAGCTTCCCGCCTTTTTCGGTGAAAGCATACGAGTACGAGTTGGCGAGCACTGAAGGTTGTCTGCTAGTCTTGCTTGACAAAGCTGATTAGGATCAATGCATGTTAGGGCTTTTCGATTGCATCCATCCTGCTTTGTGGTTAAAAAGTTTGTCAAGTATAAATATATTTCGTGATGCCTTCTGTTTTTTGTTGTTTTCTTTGGTTAAGTGTTTGAAGCGAAACTATCGAAAACATGCATCAGATATCGAATATGGTGCGTGTGTGTGAGTTCCCACTTCTAAAGCGGCTTTCACGCTTCGTTCGATATATTTTGAAGCTCATATGTATGGCTGAATGAGTCTGCATAACGAAGTGACGAGAATGTTGTGTCAACAACAGAGCTTACAAGAATTTCGTCAATGTTGCACACATATCCGCTGTATTTTGTAGACAACTGCAAGTATGATGTACTTACTTAGGAGCTCATAAACACGCTTCAACGCCTGCGGTTTAGCTGCTGTCAAACATGTCCTTCGTTGACAGACCAACGCAACACATTCCAGGCGACAAACTGTCGCGCAAACTACAGCATTTCAACTAGAAATACCGCAAATGCCATCGCCTGTCGAAGTTGGTGAGAGCGCGGCCGAGGAAGTCAACTATTTCAGCGCGCTTCGATTTCTATTTGCCACAATACTTCCAAACCAATTCAAAGAAAGTTTCAGCGCCATCACGCCTTCTCAATTCCTGCACGTCTACTGCGTTGCGTTGTGTTTATAACGTATCGGTATCCCGGGGAAGACGCTGAAATCGCATAACCATACAGCCGCAAAAGCAAAAAGCCACTTTTTTCGAATGTAGCAAATCTTGAAGAGAATTAAGTAACCTTGGTTTGGTTGTTAGATGGTCGTAACATTGAAATAGCCGCCTGGGTTGAGCTGCAGACCGACACCCCACTCACTGTAAGTTACCACACGCACCACCCACGCATTCATTCTCATTCTCTTGTCGTAGTGCGTTGGGGTCACGCCATGAAACGAAATAATATCACGCTGCAAATTGTCATTGACAGCGATAATGCAAACGCTGCAAAACTCACCGACACACAAGCAGCCTCGTACCCCACGTTGTCTCCCGCGCGGTCACAGTGGAGCCATTCAAAGCGGTATAATAGAGAGTAGCACGCTTCTACAAGGCATGCATAGCCAACTGGTGTTGGTGATTGCTGATTTCATCGGTCGTCAGTTGATAAAAATCCGTTAAATGGCTCCCAAAAGCAATGTGGCCCCCGCGCCGAACATTCATGTGCTAAAATCTCACTCTTCCAGGACTTCGTCGCCAAAGAAACAAATGAAAATGGTGACATTTAGTTGAGTATGCCGGCATCCCGAGGGCATCTTAAATTAGTTGATGACAATATTTGGCTAAGATATTTACATTATTTATCTCATTCGTTTTTATTTGACTGGCGTGACAAAAGCGAAATAAATTGTTGCTGTTAGTTGCAGGAAGCGATTAATTAGGGGGGAAAATGTTTATATAAATGTCGTTAAGGATGGCAATTTTTATACATATTAGTATTCAGGAGATGTTTATTTCGAGTTTGTTAGAACACAATACACAACAAATTGTTTTATATTTTGAATAGTAGATTCCGCTCAAGCTTTTTGGAATGAAAACCTTACTAATCGTTTAGATTGCTGATCAATTAACGGTTAAAAGAGCCAATAGAACAATGCAAAACAATTAATACTGAGTGGTACACAACCATCTGTTTCCTTGTTGTCTTAGAAGAAATTAGAAAAACCATGCGCTGAAGACGTATCACTCTTCAACATGGCAAAGTGAGCTCTAACACATCGACTGAAACAACTGCATTTTGAGCGCTCAAAACATCGATTTGATGAGTCAACATCCACAGTCCTTACCTGTCTCCGAATGACTTCTTTTTATTTCCGTTTGTAAATACTTAACTAAGGAGGTCAAAGTCTTTCGACATCTAAAGAGGCGTTTGGTTCGTTCGAAAGGCATGTTTTGGAGATACAGGACCAAAAGTGCAAAAGTGTATAGATCTTAATTGATCGATTTTGATATATTCGAAACGTGATAAACTTAACTTAGAAATTTAACAAAGTCACAGCGTTTCCCCATTAATGACTTAGTTTATGTGTCATATACTTTTGGTTATACGAATATGCCTGATTTTTAGTCAAATAAACGTCATTTGTGGGAGGTGTTGTTTTTCTTCTTTCAGTCAAAGAAATCGGCGGCTGAAACAAATCGGAACTGCAAAAAATTTACGGAGGTGCTGCTCCATATACTTAAAACAACGTGACTTGAGTAGTTTCATCGCTTCAAAGGCGACCATTTCGATATTAACGACCGTCCATGTGAAGGAAGTCAAAAATCTTCAAAGACGGTGAATTGGAGACGTTGCTTGATGAGAATCAGTGTCAAACATAAGAAGAGCTTGTTTTTCAGCATTGACAGTCACCTTCCAAGCCGCTTAAAAGCGACTATATGCAATGGGAAGGATTCACAAACAAAAAGCTTGTGTTCCTTATGACCTTAATACCAGGAGAGTCACGGAAAGTACTTTTGATGCATGCAAACTCGCAAACTCTCGGCCTCACATTACCAACCCGGTTAAAACTTACCTGAAAATGCTTAAAGGTACATGACCTGGCTCAAAGGCTGTTCCACTCACAGAACGATGTCGAAAAATGCCTTGATTCGTGGATAGCTTCACAAGAGTCTTTAACCATGATGGTATTGGAGTGAAAATTTAGTTGTGTACCTAATGTATATACTACATATAAATGATCAACTTGACGAGCTGAGTCGATTGAGTTATATGCGTCTATCTATATATGCATGAACTAATCCTTCAGTTTTGGAGATATCGATCTGAAATTTTCCATACATCCTTTATACTTCAAGAAACTGCTCACTTGTCGGAACCACTGATATCGGACGACTATAGATATAGCTGCCATACAAACGGACCGATCAAACTCAAGTACTTGTATAGAAAACTTATTTATTTGTCGAGATATCATAACGAAATTTAGCACAAATTATTACTCAAAGTATAGCAACAATCTCAGAAGAAAGTGTTCAGATCGGACAACTAAAGCATATAGCTGTCATATAAACTGTGCGATCCGAGATCAGTCTTTGTATGGAAAACTTTTTTATTTGTCAAGTTATCATCACGAAATTTGGCATGTTTCATTATTCAACACAACGGTACAATTTGCGAAGAAAGTTTTCAGTTAGGACTTCTGTAGCATGCACCTGCTTAATAAACCGACCGATCAAATAGGAATAACGATTTTTTGTACTCTTTTATACTCTAAAAAAGTTGATATTTCATTAAGAAATGGTAAGAATACAGCACATATGAAACAAAACTCACGTCAACAACAACAACAGTCAACATCTCGTTCATAAACATTTAATGACATTGAAAGAAAGCTTTTGTCTTGGCAGAGTGATACGCTTTCACATTTCCGGTCCGTTAAATTTCGCAAATGTGAAATAAACAGGCAACTCAAATAATGCCCATATATGTGTCTAAAAGTAGATATCTAAACTTCTGTACATACATATACACTATATATTAGTCCATGAATGTGCATTAAAAGCAGATAAAACAGAGAAAAGCTGCAAGTAGAAGCCAACAGGAGCTATCAAAGGTCAGTGGATATAATATGAGTTGAGTGTAGTGAAAATTGTTTTAACATTTCAGCGCTGAAATACTTGTGCAAAAGCTACCCAAGGAAATGCGTGTATTTCGACAACAGAGCGCAGTGAAAGAATTTATATATATTTATTTCTACACAATCATAGAAATTTCATTTTATGACTAACCGACCAGACGTCTTCAATGGCACACACTTCGCATGTCAAATTGCAACGGCGAACACTCTGAAATACTATACAGTAGAAACCACAGGCTCTCAAGTCTTCCAGATGCAAACAGACACGGACATGTGCCATTAGAAGCAGACGAAAATCGCACAGCGTGATGCTGACGAGAAAGTGCTGAGCACATTTGGAGTTCAAGTGTGCTCGCAAATATATGAAAAAACACATTTTCACATTTATATATATGTATATATAGTATGTATATGTGTATGTGTTTATATATGTGTGCAGTTATGTGATATTTTTGCTATTGGTATATCGGTCAAGGCAAACGGAGCGCGTTAATGTGGAAGCGCCACTTTGTTGAGTTGCCGACGCATTTATGGCCAGTTGTTGTTGTTGTGTGTGCATCGTAAAAGACGCCAAGAAATAAATTGTAGCAAAAGTTGCGAAATTTCTCCCCAACAAGCCGTCTTAGCGCACTTAGCCGCACACACACACGCCGCATGCCACTTCAGCAGAAGCGACGAGTACTTAAGCGGGCAAATCGATCGGGACCGTGCGCACACTAATGCCGCAATATTCCCTTCAACACGTGCTTATGCCATGTTATTGTCGTAGCTGCTTAAGAGCTACTTCTTGTATTTTACGATTATTATTTCGAAGCATCACGACGACGTCGTGCAGCAGATGCGTATCTTCGGAATGTGATCACTCATACGCTCCTACTTACTTATAATCGGCCATTTAATATGGCATTAATTTGCGCTTGACTCATGGCTTTTTGCTTTTAATGTTCGTAAGCATGTGTGGATGTGGGCTTGTGCAGTGCTTTCCGATTTTGTTAGCAAAAATAATGTTGTAGATATTGCTTATGTAGGTTCATGTGCCTGTGTGTGGAGAGAGTGGTTGCCGCTGTAGCATTCTTCCTTACCTTCAGTAGTTATGAAAAGTAAGCCGTGTCTATGGTTGCACATATAATATCATTTACGCTATTCTGTCAATTTTATTTTAGTTATTTTTATGAATTTTGCTCGCTGAAATCGCTCATACAATTCACTCATTGAACGATGAAAATCCAGTCTTTGTATGGAAAACTTTTTTATTTGACGAGCTATCATCACAGGTTTTAGCATGGACTATTATCTAAAGAAAACCTAAATGATGTCAGGAAATTGTTCAGATCCGACCACTCTAGCATATAGCTGCCATACAAACTGAACGATTAAAATCCAGTGCTTGTATAGAAAACTTTTTCATTTGGTAAGATATCTTTACGAAATTTAACAAAAATTATTGCCAAAGACATGGCTTCTATATCTGAAGAAATTATCCAGATCGGATTGCTATTGCATGTAGCTGCCATACAAACTGAACAATCGAAATCCTGTTCTTGTATGGAAATCTTTCTTATTTGGCAACATATCTTCAGCATGAATTTTTTTCCAATACAACGTAATAATCCACCAATCCAAATCACCAACTTTCGAATATATTCCTATCTTGCATACGTTTCAATTTCTTTTAATTACCTCTTCATTTTTGCCATTTGTGCGTGGCACTTAAGCGACTGCTTTCATTATTGTGTTTCCTGCATTTGCTGCATCTAATCTCTATAGAGAGTATAGCTACCGTCACGTGTTACGTGCCGAGCGGCAATACTCTAGCATAATGAAATTGTCAAGCTCTTGTCGTTTTCCCCATACTTTCGTGCACCACCCCAAGCGTCGATTATGGATCTTATCGTGAAGTTCATTCAATTCGATTGCGATTCGATTTGCCACGCCAGCCAGCTGAGCAACCGGGCCGCTATGCGATTTCACTTATCGCGATTGCCTTGCTGCATGCCACACTCCACTCCACTCACCCCCAACCACCACCCACCACTTCTGCAATATTCGTTGTATTTTCATTGAACAATTTTCGTTCACCACCAGCTGCTGCTGTTTGTATTCTGCTACTTTCTTGTTGCTCACCCTACGTCCTTGTTGTTGTTGTCCGCATCATTTGCGGTGCAAAAATGTTGTCACTACTTTGTTGCAATAATATTTGTTTTCCTCTTTTGCAGCAGGTTGGTTAGCCCTCACCAACCGTGCATTCCTAACTTCATGTATTTTTTAATATGATAAGTCTATATGTAAGCACGAGGCAACGGTGTATTTTGCTCAGTATCCAATTTGGCATCATGGTTTCATGGTTTCCTTTGCTTGTACGCTTGGTTGGTTGATTCTTTTTCTGGTTGACTGCCAAAATGCTTGGTTAGTCCTTGGTGGTGGTGCGCGTTTGTCTACACTTGCTCAAGTGGTGCCATTGACGGATCAAAATATTTTGATAGGTCGAAACTTTAAAGTGGCAACACGAACGTCCATTGAAGCACTTGAAAAATAGAGAAGCTGGAGTTGGTGTCTTTGTATAATGGTGGCTTAAGAGGATAATGGTTGAAAGTTGCTAACGAAAGAGTAAGAATGTTAGGAAGAGAAGTTAGAGAAATTGCAATTTTTTTTGTTAAATGAAGTTTGCTAAATATATTAATATAAGTATTCTTTCCGAATTTCATTATATGCTCAATGCGTTGAGCGTAGATACGAGATAACCTGTATTTTTAAACCTTGAATAGGAAACGTGGGGCACCCTTTAGAGGTAATACATATAAATGATTAGCTTGCTAAGCTGAGTCTATTTAGTCCTGACTATCTATCCGTCCGTCTGGTTGTATTGTATATACTTCAACTAGTTCCACAGCCTTCGAGATATCGTTCCGAAAACTTTCACCCTTTCTTTTCTTCAAAGAAAGCTGTTCATTGATCCGATATCGGACCGCTATAACATAACATAGAACTGCCATATAAACTTGTTTAATTGACAAGTTATTTTCACGAAATAAGACATAGAATATTGTCTAAGACCACGATAAAATCTCTGACAAGTTGTTCACATTTGACCGCTATAACATATAGCTTCCAAACAAAACGACTGGACAAAACCATGTTCTTGTATAGGAACTCTTTTAGTATGAAAAGTGCAGGGAAGTAGGCAAGAGAGAGAAGCTGTAACTCCGCGCCTGCTTCTGTCTGGTCTTATCTAAAACTCGGCTTAGATATCTAGCAAATCAGCCGTTCAATAGACTTGATGAAGTATCAGAATCAGATATCAATCCTCTATTGAACTTGGCAAAAAGCGTGGAGCTCTTTGTATGCTGTAAACTTTAGCTCATATCAAAATGGACCGCCGTCTGGCATTAGAAAGGACTTGAAGGTCTAAACCATGAAGAACAAAACCTTGTTCATGTATAGAAATCCTTTTACTACGGAAAATGCAGGGAATTAGACTTGAGAGAAACGCTGTAACAACACGCCTGGTTCTGTCTGGCCTTATCTGGAACTCGGCTTAAATATCTAGGAGCTTACCAGTTCAATAGACTAGAAGAAGTATCAGCACTTCGCAGAAAGCATGGACATCTTTGTATGACGTAAACTTTCGCTCGTATTAAGTTGTACCTCCAACTGACTTTAGAAAAGACCCTGAAGGTCTATGCATGGCGTGCCAGACAGCCAGTCTAACCTCAGCTAACCGAACAAAAGCTCCGCTGCAACCGTGGTTAACATTTTAATTTGTTTTTCCTTCCTGCAATTCGCTTTATTTCTTTTCGCTCTCGTAGAACCAACTAACAACATAATAATATTTGTTTTGTATGTATATTTTATACTCATACATATACCTTATGCAATCAGTGCCACCACTATTTTTGCTCTTTGACATTGTCAAATGGCAGTAGTAAATCACTTAGTACAAAGTAAATAAATTGAAAGCCAAATGAAGAAGTCTTCTCACTGCAGGAAGTTTGCAACAAAGAAATGCAGGTGGGGTTGCAAGTACAATGGATTTGTTAGTTGTTTGCAACAACTGTTTTACCAAGAAAACCAACTGTAAATACGTTGAAAATGTTGACGCTTTAAATGTTAAAGGACGTAAAAACTTTGCAAGAATTATTAAGATTTGAGCACTGGCTAGTTTGCTAAACACGTGTGCTCACCAAAAGACATATATAGTAGTTATATACATAGATCCGCAAAACGGAGATACGTAAGGGACTAAAGACAACATTTTCATTTCCCAGTAGAGAAGAATGGACTAATGTTTATGTGGACGGCATACCCAATGGAGCAATCTACATTCTACAAAGGATTCAAAGCGTGAAAAAAGAACAGAAGCGCGCTTCTTCTGTAGTACCAGAAGTAGAAAGTAACTTTTAACTATAAGACTACAATTCAGTCTTTTAAGCCGAAATGGTTAACATAACAGAAAGTGCCAAGTGGCCTTCTGCTCTAAACGGCAAATCCAAGATAAACACCCAAGCGGCAAGCGGGCATTAACTAGACGCTCAACACATAACTCGGTAGTATAATATGGGTGGGAACCCGGAATATTAAACAGAAGGAAACGAAAAGGCAGACGAGCTGCTTTGGCCGGCGGCAGCAGAGAACCCAGTTCCACTAAGCTGCCCTTGCCCATTCACCTCCTTCAGAAGTTGTTTGAAGCAATTGATCCTAGAAAAGACCTCGGGTCTTAGAACATTAGCAACACATGGCATACCAAAAATCTTTCAAATAGAAGGAAACGAAAAGGCAGACGCGCTGGCTCGGTCGGTGGCAGCAGGGAACCCAATTCCCCTAAGCTGTGCCAGACCATTCAGCTCCTTCAGAAGTTATTCGAAGCAATGGACTCCAGAGGAACACCTCGGGTCTTAGAACACCAGCCACACAGGGCAAACCAAAAAGTTATCAAACAGAAGGAAACAAAAATGCAGAGAAGCTGATCCGGTCCGCGGCAACATGGAACCCAATTCCCCTGAGTCCTAGACCATTCAGCTTCTTCAGAGGTTGTTTGAAGCAATGGTTCCTTGAGGAACACCTCCACTCGTAGAACATAGTCATAAAGGGCATACCAAAAAGCTACTTTAGGGTAGTGTTGAAAATGGACAGACCAAAAAGGGGAACTAAGTAACATTATAGGGGTCATCACATCGCAACTATCCTTAAGATCCCAACTTTAGAAAAGTGTAACAGTGGATTCGGCGGAATGCGCAGAAAATGATGAGACGCTGAAACATTATTTATGCATGATGAGACGGCTCTCAATGCTCCAACTGAAGAGATGTTTTGCAACTGGTGTGAAAAAAATTAAGTTTCTTACCAAATCCACTGAGTCGTTGGACAAGGCTTAATTCGGTTACCAACAGGTATCACAATGGTCCTAAATGTTGTCGTTGTAGCGGCAGAATTCTGTCAAGTTGACAGTCTTTGACCGGATAAAAAATCCGGGTTCGATCCGTTTACGTAGAGCCGACTGTCGTGGGAACGGTGGACCTAGCTGTGACCGCCTGCAGTCTGAAGCTCCTGTGCCTTGCTTTCTCAACCAGTCAACCATATTTCTGTTATGCAGGCTAACTGTGCCCATAACTATCATCTCAGTGACTGTAACACTACCCCTGAAATCTTCTTTCATTAACTAATTTTATCTATTTTAAGATATTGAAAACATTTATCAATTTGCTGAGAAATATTTTTTTTTTGAAAATATTTTTAAGAGTAATTGAAAACTGTATTGACACTAAAAAATTAGTAATATGCATTGCTCTTTTGCTAAGTCACCCTTTATTTTGCTGATAAATATTACTTAGAAAAACATGTATGTTACCTCCACAATACTCCGCAGCACTAATGCACTTTGCGTTTCTCTTTTTCTTTGCAGGTACGTAATCAAAGCTCGCGATTTTTGCTACCTCATAAAAGCAAACTGTTGTAGTACTAATACGCCACCGGGGAGAACACGGTTGCCATTACTGCAAAAAAATGTTAGCATGAGTAAGTAATTATTCGACAAAAAAGCAAAGCAGGTAATAGTGCAACTATGCCATTTCAACGATTGCTTTTTGACTCTACTTCTTAACTCCGCTTTCCAACGCTGACTTTGCAAGCACTTTCTTTCTCTCCACACACATACACACGGTGTAGCAATTTTGCGCGATAGCTCCAGCTCCTACAATCGAAATCAGCGCAACCGAACTTTTGTAATTCGCTCACGACACGCAACTCTGCGCCGCAAGCCAAGCACTTGACCCCTTACAATCGCATTGCGGCACTAGGCAACAAAATGCCGCATGTAGTATGTTGGTATTTACCTTAGCTCTAGTTGAGTGCTTGCGATTGCATTTAGTGTGTTGCATTTCTGGTTACTTATCGGATAAATGCGGATTGCAGCGGCGCTCGGCGCACGGCGCTGGCACACGTCCAGACTTTACAACACAGCACCACAAAATTTTGTAAATATTTCTTTCTCATACGTTTCGTATACACTGCAACAATGCTTCTTTTCCTTGGATACAATGGCGTAAAAGTATTTTCGCCGCATTTCTGCTTAATATTCTTCAGGATGTGCGCAAACTACCATTTTGCTCGGGATCACATATTCGCTAAAAGGAAATCATTGTTAGCGCACTTGTTATACCGCGAATAGGGTATATTAAGGTTGTCATGAAGTTTGTAAGAAAGAAACGTCGGTGACTGTCACTTGTAGTTGGAGTCCAATAAGACATGTGTAAGTTTTGCAGGTGACTGGAATACGTTGAAGAAAGGAATGGTAGTTTTGTGATGTAAAAAAGTCTAAAATTGTACTGCATGCACCTAATAGAGGCTCTGCTTTCGATGTCGATTCCGAACTACATTCACTGAATTCAACTCTCGGAAGGTAGTCGGCTTTAATGGTATCAATGGTATCAATGTTATCTCTGTTAAGAGGCCAAGACGTGGGTTGACGCAAGCACTTAAGGGTTAAGAGCTTCAGAGCTTCAGAGCCGACCAGCACAAAGAGAAATTCCCCTCATGATGACGGGAGAGGAAATTACTCTGATCCCTAATAGGGGTTAAGCGGGACGGAAGCAGTCTCGACTTTAGTTCGTCAAACATTTCTGCGAGGTTTCATTCCCACGCACTTAGGTGTCAGAATACCTTGACTACCAGCCCATACTTGAAATCAATAAAATTGCAGTCCTAAAATCATATTGCAAGTTGAGTCCAAAAGTTTGAATGCAGCAGGCTCTGGCGTTCAATGGCGTCAGCGGAAGCGTTTAGTTGAACTAAATAGAAAATCATTCCTAAAAGTCCTAAAATCATATTCCGAGTCTAATTGGAAGTTAAGGGTCTGATAGAAGCAGGCTCTGCAGTCCAGTCACGTTAGCGTTGCTCAGGATGCACCGTTTGGAGCTGACCCGCCTTAGATCCCAAATGTTATTTTAGTGCGGCTCGGTTTCATTCGTTTGTATTTTTTTTTTCTTTCTTAACTGTGCGCTCTTTCTGAGGGTAAGTTCTCAATTTTTCACACTCTTTTTTCTCTTGATAGTAGAGAAATTAAGTTATCGGCTGAGCCAGCTGACCTTCAACAACGTTACGTATTTTATCTTTAGATCTTCAACAGCTTATTTTAAGTTTGTCTTGATGTTTGTAATGGAAAATGTCGGAGACTCTGTATATATGTAAGTGTGTATACGTATTAATGATCAGCGTGATCAACTAAGTCCATTTAGCCATAGTCGTCTGTATGTCCGTCAATCTGTCTGGTATCTGATATCAATCAGAAATTTCGCGCATGTGCTTTGCCTTCCAAGAAGCTGCTCATTTGTCGGAACCTCTGATATCGGTCGATCAAAATCCCTTACTTGTATGGAAACTTTTGTACATCACGAGCTATCTTCACGAAATTTGCCAACATTTTTAACTCAGTTATTGCTATAATTTCCCAATAATTGTCCAGATCGGACAACTACTCGTAAACCTGTGATTGATATTACACCTTCGCAAACATTGTGAGAAACAACGATATAAAAAAATCGAAGAAAAAACGATATAATAGACAACACTCATATTGCACAAATATGAGTTTCGGTTATAAAATGGTTATAAATTGAAACAAATTTGAGTTTTGGTTATAAATTGGTTATAGTATATTGGTTATCATACTCTCATATTGAAACAAAATATGAACACTAGTTATAAAATGGTTATATATTGGTTATCATACACTTATATTGAAACAAAATTTGAGTTTTGGTTATAAATTGGTTATAGTACATTGGTTATCATACTTTCATATTGAAACAAAATATGAATACTAATTATAAAATGGTTATATATTGGTTATCATACACTTATATTGAACAAAATTTGAGTTTTGGTTATAAACTGGTTATAGTATATTGGTTAGCATACTCTCATATTGAAACAAAATATGAACACTAGTTATAAAATGGTTATATATTGGTTATCATACACTTATATTGAAACAAAATTTGAGTTTTGGTTATAAATTGGTTATAGTATATTGGTTATCATACTCTCATATTGAAACAAAATATGAACACTAGTTATAAAATGGTTATATATTGGTTATCATACACTTATATTGAAACAAAATTTGAGTTTTGGTTATAAATTGGTTATAGTATATTGGTTATCATACTCTCATATTGAACACTAGTTATAAAATGGTTACATATTGGTTATCATACCCTTATATTGAAACAAAATTTGAGTTTTGGTTACAAATTGGTTATATATTGGTTATCATACCCTCATATTTAAACAAAATTAGAGTTTTCGCTATAAAATAGTGAAATATATTGTTTATTTTATCCGACAGATTTTTCTGATAAATTGTTTTGCATTTTAGTTGACGATACATACATATAAACATACATTTGCAGCTGTCATTAACAAATCACTCAAATTTCGCCGTTAATTAAATTTTTATTTGCTTATAAGACATACATATGTACATATTTTCTCCCCTTCGATATAATAGCTCTCCTTACCGCTACCTGCGAATATTGCCATAATTGTTTGTCTTCCACAAAATTTGCTGCAATGCTGCACAATTATGCAAATGCCACACGTAGTCAATGCCAGAGATTTCATAGCATTATTTGCATTTGGCATTTCCATTGCTTGCATTCTCCAATTTTGCACACTTTCTCCCAACGCACTTGCTTCCAATACAATTCTGTAGCCAAAGAGACACATACACATATGTATGTGCTCGCTTCATCTACATATGTACATAATCGTCAGTCATTTGCGTGGAAAATGCCGCACTTGCAAACATTATTGCGTTATTTCTAAATGAATTTGCATATATTTATGTGTTTATTCTCACATACCCGGCCATATTCAGGAGCGTTCAGCGTGAGCGTTTTGTGCATCAAAAGTGTAGCTTCCTCATCTTCTAAATTGCCTCAAGCCCTTTCAGGCGTGTAATTTATGCAAAATGATGCTGTGAACGTATGCTGCATAGAATTTCGCAAGCTCAAACGCTTACATACATACATATGTACACAATATACATAAGCACTTACAAATGTTCTTATTTATCTACGCCAATTTATTTGTAAAGCGTTTGTTAATTAAATTGCCACATTTGATATTGTTTTACTTAGCATATATAAATACTTACGTAAATCTCCATACCTACCTACTTAGATCTCGGTACATATAGACATTGTTGTACACAACTTTAAGAATCTTTGAAATTTCACCAAAACGAAATGAAGTATTATCTGGTGTATATATGTAGTTATATTAGCAGCAATTTAATAGCAGACTGAAAAACTTGTATCGTTTCAAAAGTAACAATTTTTGGCTAAAAAAATTGGTATGGTTTTTCCAATATTTGCCAACGTGACCGATATACTGCTTATAGCGATCTTCTAGCTTATCGATAAGCGTTTTTGGCACAACTTATCGTTGGTGCTATCGCAAAAGCCTTTTGGTCCATAAACGATCGCAAGAGATTAGTGAGCTCTTTGCCGTCAGTAAAGCTAGCCTAGTTGTGGGGCTTTTAACAGGCCATTTCCCTACAGGCGTCCATGCTGTAAGGTTGGGAATCTTCCCAGACGCCATCTAAAGAAGCTGTATGAAATACTTCCTTCTTTACTGTCCGTGAAAGACTTAAGGACTTGAGAGCGCATACCTGCAGACATCGCGCCAAACTGGCGAACTAGGTAATTAAACGCCTGTGCAAATTTGAGTTCGATCTTTTCTGTGGCTTCACATAGGACTACATATAGCGATCTCTTTAGATCAGCCATCAAAATAGCCTAACTTCGATAATTTCTTTCTTTGCTGTTGCTGTCTAAAAACGCACAAAATTTCATTGAACGAAATGTCTCACACGTTTCTTTCATAGCTTTGGAAAATCAACAATATCGATCAACCACATTTACGATCTTCCAAAATCATTTTGGAAATCTTTGGAAATTTTCGTCAGTCCAGGTACTTCGTCTTGTTGCTTTAAACGTCATTAAAGCTTTTTTTGCAATTTATTTTCCAGAGTGACCTATTTATCTATATTTTTCCATAGCAAAGCTTACAGATTCAAAAATGCTAACGCTCTATAACCTATTGTAGGATAGGGTTTTAATTTTTACCTAATCTTTTGAAGATTAGCTCCAACCACAAAAGAGATAAACGCATTTAAGAAGCTCCCCCTTACAAAAACGTTACAAACCTAATAGCCCGTGGCGGAAGTTATACCTTATTGTATAACGAATACCCTATAATATCCTCACAAAAAAAACATAATTCTATACAAGAACGTGAATTTCTTTCCGATTGTACAGTTTGTATGACAGCTATACTGCTGTAGTGGTCTGATATTGGCAGTTCCATCAAATTAGCAGCCTTTGGGCAGAATTTCAGACTGTCATAGACACAGCTAACGAGGTTTTAGTCGAATTAGCAATAGCGCGCCAGTCGTGTCTTCGCTTCAAGTGCAGCCAGGTCTTTCTTCAACTGATCTCTCCAACGGAGTGGAGGGATTGCTAATTCGTATACACCAAGACTGGAATGAAGGGCGACTTGTCGAGTTTGGTCTTTGTTCGTCGAGAGAGGAGTTCACTTGTCAATTGCCTACTCAGTATTGGCAAGCGGGAATCTGCGTTTGGATTTCAAGGCTAATATTGTTATTGGTACTAATTCTGGTTCAAAGATAGACAAAAGTATAATATCTGCCACTACAAAGTAATGACTGTCAACAGTGAACCCCGAGATATGTGGTCGGACAGGCAGTATGAGTTCATTAAAGGACGCAGTATAGAGAATGCATTGATTCAGGTCCAGAATATTGTTAGGGAGAATGTCAACAAATATGGCCATTAGTACAACGACTGGAGGAGCTTTGCTGTCCGGAAATTACTCTTTGGCGAATTTACTTTTCGGACAGAAAAGCCTCTCTAGTCCGCATGAATAGAAGTGTTCAGATTGGGGTGGTTCGTGTCTGCCCACAGGGTTCCATCTGTGGTCCGTACATATATTTGGAATCTCATAATGAAGTCACTGTTTTGGCAGTTCGAGCCACTATGTAAATGTTGTGCGCATGCGAATGACCTTATTCTTCTGGTGGAAGGCATTTTCAGGGTGCTGATAAACGCATTGATTTGATCCGCAGTGCTTTTGAGCGCCTTGTGGTCAGGCTGTCGTCAGCAGGTACCCACATTAAGCACACTGGACGTTGTTATCAACAAGGACGTGTGAATCAAATCGCAAAGGCCACGTCTGTCTGTTTGAAGACAGGGAGTATTTTGTCTTGTCTTCGTTCACAACCAAACCAAAAAGCTTCACTTCATTACTCAGGCTTGAAAGAACTAACGGCGCAGTATATCAATATTATCGGCATACGCCAACAGCTGTACACTCCTATAGATGAATGTGCCTTCTATATACATACTTGTATATATGGATGAAGGCACAATATAGGCGGTCTCCAATATCTGAAACCTCGTGGTGTCGATATCTTAAAAACTGACGGACTAAATCTCATATATACAGACGTCACGCTGATCATTTATATTATATTCCTTCTAGGGATTAGAGAAATTTCGTTTTAAACTTAATATATACTGTTGAGGGTATACGAGGGCTGCTATATATATCTCTGGCCTAATAATGAAAATAGGAATATTTATGAACGAAAATGGTCTTATTGTTTTTCAAAATATTCTCCATCAAGATTTATATACTTTTGAATGCGCTCAAACCAATTTCCGAAGCACTTTTTCCACTCCGATTGAGACACCTCCAAAACATGGTTTTTGAATGCTTCAACAGCATCTTCTGGCGATGAAAATCGTTGACCACGCATTATTTTCTTGATGTGTGGGAATCAGTTTTGCCGAAGAAACAGGCGACCATTTGCTTCGAAATGCTTCTTCCACGAACATCTTTCGTTGGATTTGGCTCGTCTAGGAAGACCCACACGGTCGATTGCTGTTTTGTTTCGGGCTCATACGCATAGATCCATGATTCGTCACCTGTGACGATCTTATGAACGTCTTTTGAAGCATCGCGATCGTATTTTTTCAGCATTTCTTTACACCAATCCACACGAGCCTTTTTTTGAGCGATTGTCAAATTGTGCGGCATCCAACGAGAACAAACCTTTTTTACGGCCAGGTGTTCATGCAATATCGAATGTGTGCTGGTGGGAGAAATGCATATGCATGCCTCTATCTGAAGGTATGTTACATGACGGTCTTGCATTATCAGTTCACGTACGGCATCGATGTTTACTGACACAACGGCTGTTTTTGGACGACCTTCACGGAATTCGTCTTTGAGCGAACGTCGGACACGATTGAATTCGTTGTACCAGTTTTTCACAGTGCTATAGGATGGTGCTTCATAGCCATACAAAGATTTTAGTTCATCGATGCACTCTTCTCGTGATAATCCACGACGAAAGTTGTGAAAAATGATCGCACGAAAATGTTCACGAGTTAATTCCATTTTTTAGCCGAGATGAATTTTTTAATTCCCTGTAAATAAAACAATTCACGATTAAATGACAAAACGTTCTGAGTGATGTTATGCTAAAAAATGTCAAACTTTCCAATGGAAATGTCAGATTGCACCTGGCAACACTTAGTGTTGCCTAGTCCAGATATATATATAGCAGCCTACGTAAAAGTCGTTAAATAATGGGAAATGAATTCAAATTAAATTTTATAAAAATTTTGTTTGTACAAATTTTTTTTAACCACAAAGTTGGAAATATTTGTATACAAACTCTGGAAATCTGCATATGCTAAGTTGCTAGCATGTTATTAAGCACCCACCATTATGACAACACTGCGTACAATGCGTGCCGCAGAGCCAGCAACAAATCAACTGAACAAAAGCCACAGCAAGAAGGCTTTTACCCCACAAAAGCGGTGAGAGGGGTTCATCGGTCCGTAAGTGCGTGAGCTGTCTGTGCGCAAATGCTTGCCAGAGCGTAAGGAATGGCAATATTGCCATAACTGTGCGAGTGCTTGATGTTTGTGTTGCCACTTCAAGTATGTGCAACATGGTGGCATTGTGCGTGCATATGTGCTTCTTCTTCGCAGTTGGCGATAGTCATGTCAATCGTTTTATTGAATACGAATGCGACTGCTTACAAACATACTTAAACAATTATAAGCACTTTGATATTGCGGTGCATGCAACATAAGGCGATTGCTAGGTCATGTCGGTTGCTACCGCTGCAGCGTGAAGAAGTGACAAAGCGGGCGTGTGGCAAGCGAAAACTGCTGCAATTCATATATGGATACAGGAGCGCGTCTGTATGTTTGTATGTGTGCAGACCACTTTGTGGTAAGTACGCTCTGGGTTTGTGGCAGGCTTAATGCGTACTCTGTCATTTTCCCAGGAGGATTGTGCGCACAGCAGTAACAGCAATAACAACAAACAAACCGTGAAACCAACTACACCAATAACTCTGCAACAACACCAATAACTCGCCAACAACAGTAAACTCGTCAACGCCGCATAACAAACGGCAAATGAATGCTTGCTGCTCCCACTGCCGTGTGGGCGTTTGGCGTGTTGTTACTTGCCGCTTGCCTTGCGTTGCATGTTCAACCGTTTGCAACGCCACACCACCCTCACTTCAAGCATCATCGTCACCGTCGTCATCATCGTCGGTATTGTGCGTCCGTCCGCAATTTTACCTTTGCTATAAATGCATTTATGTTAAGTGCTCCTCAAAGCATGGCCAAAGCGTTTGCATTTTCATTTGATACCGCAATAGCAACAACAAAACTATCTATCAATGCGCATACAAAAGCGACAACAACACAACAACAACAGATATGTAAGTTACCATTCAGCGTTTGTGGCACTTCCAAATGTTGCATTAGTGCAAACTAATCGCTGTTGCAAGAATAGTAAGTTCACACGATTGTTGTTCGTTGTTAGTTGATTTTGTTTTTGCCTTTTGTTATGTTTGATATTACTTACATATATAAGCAAATGCAAACAATACTAAACTTTGACTACGGTTGCAACGAAACTGTAATACCCTTCACAAGTATAAAGGTTCTGTACAAGAATTTGATTTGGAATCGTTCAGTTTGTATGGCAGCTATATGCTATAGTGGTCCGATGTGGCAAATTTTTTTCGGATATTTTAGCGTTCCCTCAGATAATAATCCATACTAAGTTTCGTGAAGATATCTTATCATTCGAAAAAGTTTTTCATACAAGGACTTGAGTTGTATCGATCGCTTTGTTTAAGAGCTATATGCTATAGTGACCCGATTTCGGCGGTTCCGACATATGAGCTAGTTATTGGGGAAAGAAGAATATTTGCGAAAAAACTGAAGGACTAGTTTGCGTATATCTAGAGACAGATGGATACACAGACAAATGGACATGCCTAAATGGACTCAGCTCGTCATGATCATCATTTATATAAAAATATGAAATTATTTATTCCTGTGAAAGTAGCTTCGATGCCATTAGGTATGGAACTCGATTCCTTTTGCATGACCATGACAGAAGTCCGGGCGCTGAACCCAATTTTCAACGGTTTTCAAGCATAAATCGGCCGATACTGCTGCAATCTCACGTTCGATATTCCTACGAAGTTTATCAATCGGCACTGGCTTGTTGGCATAGACCATAGACCTGACGTAGCCCCACAGAAAATTGTGTAACGGCGTCAAATCGCATGACCGAGACGGCCAATTGACTGGCCCATTTCACTAGATAACAAGTTCACCAAACTTGGCTTTCAATAAATCGATCGTGACAGTCGCTGTGTGGCTTGTGTAGCCATCTTGTTAAGACCACATATAATCCAAGTCCATATCAACCGATTCGGGCCAAAAATATTCGTTAATCTTTGAGCGGTAGATTTTCCCATTCACAGTAACGTGCCGGTCTTGATTATCACGAAAGAAGTACGCCCCAATGACGCCGCCGGTCCATAACCGCACCAAACCGTAATTTTTTCGGAATAGAATGGTGACTCACGTAGTACGTGTGGATTGCTGCCTGACCAATAACGCATATTTTGCTTATTGACAAAGCCATTCAGCCAGAAATGAGTCTCATCGCTGAAGATGATTTCTCGATGAAAATCTGGATCATTTTCAAGTTGTTGCTCAGCCCATCTCACGACGATTCTGGTGGTCAAGCGGCTTCAGTTCTTGCGTCAATTTGATATTTTAACGATTTAGGCAAAGATAGATAGGCAAGATCTTTTCGCAAAATTCGCTACAACGACGTCACAGAGATGCCCAACGCTTAAGAACGAATTATGGAAGAGTGATTTGGGTCTTCCTAAATTGATGCGCTAGCGGCTGAAATATTCTCGACACTATGGGGAATTCTTTGACTCACTGACACGGGAATATTTAGTATTGTGCTCGTGGATTCAAATTTTTCCAATTGTTGATCTGACAGGACGATTATGACGACCATATATTGTACGTAGCGCTCTTAAAGTTGAGGCCACTGACTCCGAATTTCGGTACAATATTTGAATTATTTCGACTCGTTGTTGATTCGTATATCTTTCCATGATGAAATGGCAAACATTACTGAAGAGAATGGTCGAAAGAGCGGCAAAAAATATGACGTCGTTCTTTTACTTCGTTCTTCTACTTCGTTCTTCTACTTTTATAGCGCCGTTTTGAAAAAACCCTATATATTTTTTATGAGGTCTCCGTTGTTTCCCTTTTGGTGTTACAAACTTATCGATTAGGTTTGTGCACACAGTTTTTATGGAAGAATCTGATTTCTTATGTGTCATAAGAGCGTAGAAGAATGAGAATGTAACAATTTTTGTCTACTTTACTACTGAGGAACTCACACGACAGACGATTATACGTAACCAGAAGTATTCGGATTTTTGTTTCAACAAGGATTGTAGTAATGGCAGCAGTCTTCCGAGTTATAAGTCAAAAATTTAAAGGCTTTACGTACGCCAGTTGTACAGCATATCATTATGACACCACTTGCGAGCTTTCTGGTCTAAGCGCCTATAACCAAACCTCATTATAAAAAAGTCCTTAATAACAGCAAGTATTTACCTTGCTAACTTATTCGCTACCAAAATAACACAGCAAAAGTTTTCGTTAATTTTTGTCAAGTTTCCAATTTTATATTTACACGCGTGTTGACTCCAACTTAAATTGGCTAAAAGTTTAAGGTCAATCAAAATTCTTGTCGCCGCCGAAATATGCGTTTGCCTAGTACCAAACCATTTGGCAGAAGTCAAATGCTGCCCAGGCCAGATAAGCCAATCCAGCAGCGCAAACATAATCAAGCTTTATTTACAACATTTCTTGCGCTGCCTTCACTCAACTCTGTACAGTTACTTTTTGTCCTCATGCCTTTTATGCTCAACTTTTTAAGGCACATATATGTAAACTTTAGTTGCTGATACATATTTTTCTGGAGCACTCGTTCAAACGTCGCTTGCTCACTCTATTATTCATATTTGCTCAGCAAGTTTTGGCCGCCCGTCATTTTAGGCGTCCGTCAAATATGTAACTCTGTTTTGGAAGGTTGAGGAAAGCAACTGCTTCAACTCGGTCCTTAATTGTGTTCAAATGCAGCTTATTCAAGGCCATCATTTATATACATTTGTAAGTTTTTTCGCTTTGTATGCTACTTGCGTTAGCTTTTGAAACTCTCCTTTTAAGAAAGCTCTTAGATTTTTTTTTTAATGGAGTAAGTCAGTATTTGCGCTATCCAAATCCATTTTCGGTGGTCCGTTTATAGCGACTTTTTTCATCATTTTTTCCTTTTAATATTCTTTCTTTCTTGCTGTCCACCCTCGCTGCTTTTGCATTGTCATCGTTTTTTCTGTGGAGTCACTTGCTTTCCTCGCCGCTTTTTAGATTTTAAATAAACATTGGCTTAAATCCTTTTAATTTTTCACAGCATTCATTTATGGGTCTTATCTCAGATGCCCCATACTCGTTTGTGCCTTTTTTTTATCAAAATGTGCTTTCATTTTCTCCTTTGGCTGCACACATTCCCGCACATCGCTTTAGATTTGGTGTGTTTCCAGCTTTGACTTCACTCGTTTTTTCCGTTATTTGACCGAAATTGTTGCCATTGCCTATTTTGGATTCACGGAAAGTGGCGAAGTGTCTGCAAATAATATCTGCTGCTGGTCGAGTCCAAAGACTCAAATGACAGTGTGAGACTGTGAGGGTGCGTAGAAGCTCGATCTCCGCATCGAACACTTGGAAATGTGTGTGCATATGTTAGCTTTTGTCGGAGCGTGTGTTTGCACTGCACTTTTGTATTTCGTCAGTGCAAATATTATTATTCATTCCTTCGAGCCCTAACCCTTTTACTCACTATTTGCTGCGTTATTATGGAATTCTCCCAGTGCTTATCAGCACTCACTTCCAAGTATTTGCCTTATGCTTAACTGTTTGAACTGCTGATAATAATTTAATCGTAATTGGATTATGTCTTTACATTTTACTGTAATGTGACCATTTGTAACTGCGGAATGCTCTTTATTTTGAGCTTTTAGAGTGATACAAACGTGCTTCAAAGTTAAATAAGGTTCGGTTAGGTCGTACGGTTCGTCCAAAATTCGGTGAACCCCAGCAAATTCGCTAGCTATCCAAAGATGTGTCTACCGAGATATTTAAATCACAGTCTGGCAAAAGCCGAGAAATAGACGAGAAAGTGACATTATGTTTCAACTCGCCTTTCTCCTTCAGGTTTGGCAAAAAGAGTCCAACAAAGTATCTAGCCGTACTGTGTCCGACCCTGTCCAGTCAGAACACATACTAATGCGACGAGACTGACCTTGCTGAGAGCCAGTAGTTCGGAGGACCTCTTATGGTTAACTCTGTACCAGAAGGATCTCTCAGTCGCATAAGTTATAGGAGGTCCAAAGGTCCATTTTTGCCATCTTAGCTTGAAAGGCTTTATAGTGCTCTGATAGTCTGAAACTAAAGTTCATGCAGAGTTCTAGAAAAAAGGCTCTACCTTCTTCTCCCCCTCTTAACTTCGATCCATTCGTGAGAAAGCTCACTGCACGCTTTCTCCAATGACTTTGACTTGTACAAAAATCTCTCACAGGTGTGTAACCTGAGAATTGCCAGGAGAAGCAGTGATCTAGATTGTAAGAAATGCAATCGACGCAGGGAAAAATTAAAATGTGTTCTTGCCCGAGGCTCTTCATAATTCAAATTTCTCCCAGTTTAATAGGAGTTTTCGCGCCCAAGAACCTATCAGCTATGTGTAAAGGTGTAACGCATATAATGCCATTGTCTACCTTTGTTGGTGTTTTCCCTAGCGCCGATGAAGGTTACTCTATGAACACCCTCCAGCTGCTTAGCAAGTGCGGTTTTTCTAATCACCCGCCACCAACACCGGCCCCATAAATCTCAACTATGCCTTCATAGAGCCAGAGCGTCACTTTTGGTGAGAGATCCAACCTCTTCTCAATCACTCCTCCACATAGTATAAGGCGAGCGATGCCTTCCTCATTTTCTGCTGAATGTTTGGCTTCCAAGAGAGCTTCTTATCGCGGATAATCCCCAATTCACTCCTTCCATTGGTTTGCTATGAAGTTAAGAATGGTTTTAAATTTGTTGACTCCTACCCTTGAAGTGCAATTTGACTTCTTTTCCTCCTCTTTAGGGCTTATAACGGGTGATTTTTTTGAGGTTAGGATTTTCATGCATTAGTATTTGACAGATCACGTGGGATTTCAGACATGGTGTCAAAGAGAAAGATGCTCAGTATGCTTTGACATTTCATCATGAATAGACTTACTAACGAGCAACGCTTGCAAATCATTGAATTTTATTACCAAAATCAGTGTTCGGTTCGAAATGTGTTTCGCGCGCGTGTTTTGTTCAGCGATGAGGCTCATTTCTGGTTGAATGGCTACGTAAATAAGCAAAATTGCCGCATTTGGCGTGAAGAGCAACCAGAAGCCGTTCAAGAACTGCCCATGCATCCCGAAAAATGCACTGTTTGGTGTGGTTTGTACGCTGGTGGAATCATTGGACCGTATTTTTTCAAAGATGCTGTTGGACGCAACGTTACGGTGAATGGCGATCGCTATCGTTCGATGCTAACAAACTTTTTGTTGCCAAAAATGGAAGAACTGAACTTGGTTGACATGTGGTTTCAACAAGATGGCGCTACATGCCACACAGCTCGCGATTCTATGGCCATTTTGAGGGAAAACTTCGGACAACAATTCATCTCAAGAAATGGACCCGTAAGTTGGCCACCAAGATCATGCGATTTAACGCCTTTAGACTATTTTTTGTGGGGCTACGTCAAGTCTAAAGTCTACAGAAATAAGCCAGCAACTATTCCAGCTTTGGAAGACAACATTTCCGAAGAAATTCGGGCTATTCCGGCCGAAATGCTCGAAAAAGTTGCCCAAAATTGGACTTTCCGAATGGACCACCTAAGACGCAGCCGCGGTCAACATTTAAATGAAATTATCTTCAAAAAGTAAATGTCATGAACCAATCTAACGTTTCAAATAAAGAACCGATGAGATTTTGCAAATTTTATGCGTTTTTTTTTTAAAAAAAGTTATCAAGCTCTTAAAAAATCACCCTATACATATGGAAGGAAAAACAACTGAGTCATTTGTCATTTCAGACGTAGAAAGAGGAAAACCTCCACTAAATATAGAAAATACTTCGGGAACCAATAACTACTGATAAGAGCAATATTCAGCAATAAGTATTTTAAATCCTTAAATACAGACCAGAAGACTGAAGGTTTCATACTTTCACCTCGTAGAGAAGAAACAATGAAATTAATCAATTTTGTTGGGATTTGAAAAATTCTCAGAAGTTTCTAAACAATATTTCTTAAGGATTTCTCTTCGCATACCTGAGTTTTTCCCCTCACCTTGTTTTGCTCATAAATATGCTTCTTTGCCGCGCATTAATATCATAATTCTTTGTGACCAGCTCCGCATTTCTTTTAACGTTATCCTGCTTATCCTTATCGCCGCGCAGTCACTATTGCTTCCTTATTCTCTTAACCATTGATTTATCCATCCGCCCACACAGCATTTTGCCCCATTCAATCTAAGCAAAGCACAATACCCACTTTGTTTTCGTCCACTTCAACTCACGCCCTTTCTTTGTTCCTGAGCTCAATACGGTGTTCGTGGCCCGTTCTTCGTCGCCCGCATGCGATCGCCTGATTTGTGTTTGGCGTAGTAGCGAGTGATTTATGGTGCAGCGCTTTTCGATTAGCTGCCAAAGTGCGGAGTAAACTTTAACGCCCCAATGTTCTGTATTTTTGTTCGTTCCCTGTTCTCCACTGTATTACTGGTATAAATATTTTTGTAGCCCTGCTTAGTTTTCGGTTCTTTTATTCAATTGCAAAATGTTTTGTTTTTATTTTTATTTGTAAAGTATATTTTCAGTTCGTGCAACATTTTGCTGCATCGCCACTTCTGTTAGTGCTACTAAGTAAGTACGGCGCTATAGTGCCATTGTTGGCTGCAGTGGCTCATGCTGAATGCTAGTAGAGCTTTACTTTTTTACTTCCAGTGTAGGTGCTGTGCCATAAACATTTGTTATCGCGGAGTAGCAGCTAAGCTATATGAAGTTGCCCATTTACTATACTTCGTGCAACGGCGAGATAAATTTTTCAACACAATGTTCCTTGTAAGTAAACCCTTTTGCTTGGGATAACGTAGTTTGGGTGAGGTAAGACTTAGTTTTTTCGCAGTAAAGCTGATGATTTTGTTTCTCCTACTAAAGTCGAAGTTCGATGGGCACTTTAATATAATGAAAATTTAAAATACTGGGTAATGTTTCTTCCAATATCTTTGCTTCATGCAGATAGATATATCTAGCCTTAAAGCGTTGTGCTTAAGAAAAAACATCTTGAACCCATCTAACCGTCAATATAAGGCGCAGAAAACCTCTAAACTCATAGTATTTGGCGATCTAGTTAAGCGAAAGTTTGAAGCGAAGGAACCGGCAGCATTACTCGATAAAGAATGTTGCCAAACACAAGACGAACTTGCAGAATCGGTGGAAGTCACTGCCATCTCTCTGACCGTCCTCACTTCTTTGCTGCACGGAACTTAACATTCTCCCCGACTAAATCCACAGCGACCATATTTACAAGCTGGTCGAAGGAGTACCGACATGACGGTAATATTGCAGTCGATGGCGTTGAAATACCGACTGTCAATAACCCTAAAATTTTAGGTGACTTCCGACAGTCTGTGCTCCTTGACTCCTCATACGACCGCTATTATCGCCAAAGTACAGAGCCGCAACAAAATTCTCAAGTCGCTAGCCGGCAGTACATGAGAAAAAGGACAAAGAAACATTGATGGTAACATACAAAATGGCGTTGATGGCAACATACAAGGCAATCGGCCGGCCGCTTCTTAATTCTGCCGCATCAATATGGTTACCTCTATACAGTGAAATGCAGACGAGAAAGCTCCAAACTTGTCAGCACACTGCATTCCAGACTGCGACAGGATGCCTCTTGATGTCTCTCATCGAACACCTTAACTCTTCTCCAAAAAGTTCCTTCTGAGGTGCTTTCGCAGAAATTATCCCTGCAGTCACCTGCTTAGAGCGGAACCGCCTCTTACGAGCATCAAGAGGTATTCCTCAACCACGTCGACGATAATAAACAATACGCCGACCAGACTTGGGATGCAACTAACTTCAGACAAGCACTGGCCGCCTTCACCGATTCCCTCTGAGTGAATGACGTACTTGGGGTCAAACCTCCAGCCATTTCAGAACAGAAGAACTCATTGAATTGAAGCATGCGGTTGTCAAAAAAAACGCTTGGAATTTGCATAATAACACTATGCCTCATGTCGGAAAACCGGTTAAAAGCTATTTGGAAAACAGCAACCTTAGAGTCTTGCTCACACGCCTTATAGCCTACATTTTGCTGCCTCTAATTACTATTACTTTCGGTTAATGCCGAGCGCTATCACTGGAATACGATTGACAGCAGAACGGAGTATCAAAAATTGGCCTCATTCCTTTCATGTTGTAGCTTTAGTTGGTCAATACTTTGAAATATACTTATGAACCCGATACATATTCTAAATTTAAATTGCTAATGTTAGAATCATCAAACCCTTTAAACTGCTGTTAATAAGTTTTTCCGCAAACGCTTAGAAAATTATTTTTCTTTTCTTGCACATTATTTTTCTTTACTTCCACTCTTCAAAGTTATCGTTTAAAGAGCGCGAACACATTTTGTTATGCTTCCGTTAAGCTGCGCCATTGATTTCTCGGCTTCCGGTTGCGCCTTGACTAGCTCGTACAAGGAAGATGGGACTCGAGCGCATACATATAGAAGTATCTTTATTTAAATAAGCTGTTTTATGTATTATTGTATGTGTATGGTGCCTGCAGATATTGAAAATATTAGATCTCATAAATTATGCAGTGGACTGAGCTGGGAGTCAGCACTTCGATTAAGTCAGCTTTCAGCTGATTTGCCTGTCCAAAGTCGGTGGTTCGATGCAGCAGCAACAGCAACCAATAGCGATGTCGCAGTAGATATACATATAGTATAAGAAGCTACAAGCACAACATGTGGAAGGGAAGCAGGGATGCCTCTATGTACTCCAGCACCGACCTACCAAGCTACCAACAGTAGCCAAGCCATTTATTTTAGACAATTTGTAACAGTTGTCTTTAGCAGTTTGGCAGCTCATTTAAAAGTAGAATCTGCAAATTTTCATTTACTAAATTGCAAATATAAACTGTATGTAAAGTATTCATTTACACCCTGTCCAAACCCGGATGGATAGCATGTTTATTACGTAAGCTTTTCTTTGTAGCAGTGTCAAATCGAGTTAGCCTTGACCGTCTGCATACGCGCGAACTAGTCCGTCAATACTTTGAGCTGTCGACCTGAAATATTGCACACGTAGTTTTGTCTTCAAGAAGCTGCTCATTTGTCGGAACCGTCAATATCCGACCACTATAGAATATACATAGCTGTCGTACGAACTGATCCCTCCAAATCAAGTTCTTGTTTCGAAGGCTTTTTTATTTGACAAGATATACTCACGAAATGGAATGTCTATTATCATTCGAAAGAACATTCTTTGGCATTTATTTTTTGAAGATTATGTCTTTCAAATGTTGGCCGCGAGTACGTCTCAGATGGTCCATTCGTTGGGTCGAATTTTCGATGACTCGTTCGAGCATTTCAACTGGTAACTGGCGAATGACATGTGTTATGTTTTACTCCACGGGACGGAAGCGGTATTGTCCGCCGCATAGACTTTAGACTTTATTTATCTCCACCGGAAAAAGTCTAACGGTGTGATATCACACGAGCTTGGTAGTCAATCGACCGGCCCATTATTATTATTACCAGCTTCGGTGCAACCGAAGTTCACATTTTTCTTATTTTCTTTAACCTCTACCCTTTCAAGCACGATTAGCTTAACTCCATGCTTTTAATTATTATAATTAAAATCAACGACTTTTTTTCGAAATGCGTTTAAACTCATCCACTCGTTGTGCTTGGTTGCTGTACTCGTTATACTACGTGACGTTATAACTCTAATTAAAAAGTTTCCGACATCTTTCAAGTTTGAGTAAAGGAAGTAAAAATACAAAAAAGCGCGGCGGTTAATACTCAAAAAATCCCTTATCACAGTTAGCTCGACTGCCTGACAAGCTAACGGCGCCGATACCGAAGTAATGTTGGCCAAAAGCGACTGCTGTCTATGTGTGGTGCGTGTACAAGATGGAAGAGCAGGATACAAATGAGAGCCATCGCAGCAAGCTACAAGGTAGAGGAGATGGAGTGAATGAATGTCTTGGGGCTGTGATGTGTAAATCAAAATTCGTTGCAATTTCGCTTCAAGCTGGTATGCGACACGTTCGGTATGCGTTTATCGAATTAGCGCAGAGATCCGAATGCCTTGAGGGCTACAAGAGACAATGTGTTCACGCACAAAGGCGAGTGGAAATTGGAGCAGCGCACTGGCAGCTTAAATATTTATGTGTGTGCTTGTGTGTGTGTGTGTCTATAAAGCAGTTGATACGTAGCCGATATTGTATTCTAAACTTGCAGCTGGCAAGTGGCACTCTGCATGCCCCAGAGAGATACACTGTATGTGCATATTTACGTGCCTCAGCGCGAAGAATTTAATCGAATTGATAAATATTTTAAACGCTTCACACGTGCTATGTGTGCAGCAGATGGGTTTGGTATAAGTACACATACGAGGGTTGCCTTTTATATTTCTGGTTTAGAGAATAAAGACGAATATTAATCATCGAAAATCGCTTTATTGTTTTTCAAAGTATTATCCATTAAGATATATATATGTATATGTATATTTCATGGCTTTGCACCAATTGATGAAGCATTTTTGCCACTCTGATTGAGCTAGCTCCAAAACATGCGTTCTAAAGACATTAACCGCCTAGTAAGGTGTCCAAAAATGTTGACCTAATAGTTTATTTTTCACGTACGTGAGCAAAAAGAAGTCATTCGGTGCTGAGTCTGTGCTATATGGTGGAAGACTCATCGAAATGATGTCTCAAGCACTCAAAACTGTTGTTGTTTCCGTCGATGTGTGAAAGGTCGCATTGTCTTGGTTTGGAGTGATCCATCTATGGCGCTTGGGTTTCCAGATTTCTTGAAAGACACCTGCCATGCTGCATTGTTCTTTTGCTTTCTTTACGCTTACAGTATGTCCCAGTATTTAGCCTCTAAAGGGATCGCCGTGTTGCAACAGCCGCCTTATTCGCCCGACATGTCACCCTGTGACTGTTTTTTTGTTTCCTAAAACAAAATCGGTGGTCAAAGGAACCCATTTTGAGTGGATTACGGACATCCCAGTCAAAGCGTTCCAGAAATGTTACGAAGCATGGAAAACGCGCTGGAATCGCTGTATAGCTGCCCAAGGAGACTGCTCTGAAGGGGGTGGCAGAGTTGTAGAATAATTTTCAAATATACGGTTTTTATGAAATCAGTCTCATTACTTAATTGTCATACCTCGTATGTTCATACAATATTGAATGTATGCTGGGCCCACTAATGCCTATAGTTATCTTAATATCTCGCTAACAGCATCAATAGTTTCCGAAAAACTAACTGATTTTGGACGACGAACTTGGGGAAGGTCGTGAAGTGGTATACAATCTCGATCACCATACCATCGATAAATAGTGGTCCTTGGTGGAGCTGTATGGCTTAAAGTAAGTCCATCGATGCACTGTTAAGCCACGTCGAAAGTTGTAAAAAATAGTTCCGTAAAATATACCCGATTTAATACCATTTCTTGACAGGGATGAATATTTTAAGTCACTGTAAACAACACAAAGGTTGCCAAATCCCGTAAAAAGAATGACAACCTAGTGTATGTATAAGTTAATATATATACGATCTCGAATTTTTATACTCTTTTCACTACACATCATAAATACATTTTCAATAAAGTCTAATAAATAAATTAACGCGCAATCTGTGAGGCAATTAAATTTTGACGGAACACATTGCCCCAAAAGGGCAGAGGCGCTGCACACTTGCAGACACAAACTTACTTATGCGCTTGAAGATTTACGTCACAAACGTCACATCTTCGCACACAGAGCGCCTGACGCATATTTGGAGCTGATAAAGCTAATAGCTTTCGCTTGATAGTTGCCGATGGCTCATGATTGCACTATTTGACTGCAGCGGCCCGAAAAGCCGCGCCCTGTCATAAATCAAAATGTGACTTACTTCACGCGCGCGCTTGATTGCCAATTGACATACATAATCATGCAGACACACATATGCAAAGGCACATACATACATACACTTTTGAAGACACATACAAACAGACATATCTAGGTTTAAGCGAATACTTGGTGTGAAATAGAAGCGGAAGTGTCGGGAGTCAAAGCGGGCTTGCGTGGCCCTAATGCATATTACGAATCTCTTCACGCGCTTTTATCAATATTTGATTGAAGAAAAATGAAAAATGTAAACTTTTATCGCACACAAAAATTAAAGCTTTTAATGAAAAAGCGTTATACGTTTGAGTAATGAGTCGCGCAGGCCAAACGCTGTGCGACTTCTCGGTAGCGCTGTGCTCGTTTTCGCTTCTCCTGCCTCCAGGGGTCGATACGCTGACTGGCGGCGCATTTAACCCATAAATCAATCGATCAGCGACGCAACGCGCAACACGACGCAGCGCTGCTGTGGCACGATTGCGGCAATTCGCTACAGATGCTTATCAGCGTGTTGGCTGTTGTTGGTGGCAGCCAGCAGTCAACTGCGCTTTGCAACCGCCTGCCTGACGGTCCGCCCGCGTCGCAACACAGTGTGCAACAAAACTGAAAAAAAACAGAAACCGAACAGAGGTTGCAGTTGCAGTTACAGTTCGCCTAGATTTATGACCCTTCAGAATGCTATTAAATTAAATTGAAGCTCAAAAAAGTGCAGCAAAAGCGGGTGGAGATTGCGGCGAGTAAAAAATGAAGTGTAAATACATAAATAAAACTGTGGCGAGTAAAAAGTGCGCGCGCAAATTTACAAACGCAAAATGCTCAGCCGTCAATCGAATTAATTATCAGCGTGTTGGAAAATATGATTTTCACAGAAAACATTTATTTTTCCTGCTCTCACGGCAAGCATAAATACAAATAAGAGTGTGTGTGTGTGAATGTGGTGAATTGCAGTTGCGATTTTCGTGAGAAAACGTAAATGCTGCTAATAACAAAATTGATTAGTGCCATGTTTACGGATACGGACGGTTTAGTTGCCATTGTATACAACTTCATATTTCAATGCTCAAAGTGTTCTTGATCCGCCAGTGGTTTGTGGCATGCTTATACCGTGAACACTTGTTAAGTTTATCCTCTTTGTTTTCAACATCCAAAAGAAAACGTCGGAGATTCTGTAAAGTATTGACGACTCTAAAAATGATCAGGGAGACGAGCTGAGACGTTTAGTTGTTTACGTAGTTGTAACGGTTATCTAGTCTCTATTATGATAGTAAGGTTTAGACGAGTTGTCATCGAGGTTATCCAATGGTAAGCCCAGGAAACGTGGTGTTTCGATGAGGTCAGACCATAGGAAGAGAGGTGTCAGATCGGTAGAGTTAGCAGAGCATGCAAAGAGGTGGTTAGTGTCATGCGGGGACTTGTTGCATGCTGTACGTAATTAGATATGACAGGGTCGATTCTGGATAAGTAGGTATTTAATTTGCTACAGTATCCAGAACGAAGTTGCGCATGGGTCACTCTCGATTCTCACGGCAACACGAGCTCGTCTTCTGCAACGATTCCTTCAACAGCCAGTTCTAAGTTACCGGAATTTACACGGATTTATTCTGTCAAGGGCTGTACTTTCGGAGGGCGTACCTCATTTGGATCAGAAAGTTTTAAAGTCGTTTAGTCGTGTTCGTGTCTACATATATACGCGAACTAGCCTTTCAGTGTTTAAGACATCAATCTGAAATTTTGCGTCTGTTTTTTTCTCACCAAGAAGCTGCCGGACCGCTATATCCTATATAAACTGACCATTCAAAATCAAGTTAACGATCTTTTTATACCCTTTGAAGCCATAAAAAATGCATCTGTGAATGGTATTAGAGCTTCGCTGCAGCCGTAGTTAATATTTTTCTTGTTCAAGCTTATCTTCAATTCATAATAGTTTGCTTGCTTTTCCTTTTTTTATTTGCTTGCCACCACCAAGATTTATGACGTTTATCAGTATGAAAGCCAAAGCCTTGTTATACACAAAAATGCATTTTTCATATTTTCCGTTTCAATTTTCACTATTTATTGTTTGTATACTCATATTTCATTGCTGGCATTTAATTTTTCTAGAAATCATTGATCACTTTTCTTTCATGTAAGATTTAAACAAAATTAATTTTATATAGTTTTTGTTTAAAAAAATGTTGTATATACAAAAAAAAAAAATGTGTGTACACCAAATCAATATTGCAAATCTATATTTTTTTACACCGCTACTATATAAAGAGTTACGGCGTATAGTCGTTGGTCTAATTGTCAAGTATACCATAATATTATTTTGCATTGCTTATGGCAACTAATCTTGGTATACTTTAAAACAACAAACAAGAACTCTATGTTTACATTATTAAGAAGCACGTTGAAAGTACTTGGCAACATCGGTCGAATTCGTGCAATAATTCATAAAATATGGAAAAAATTGGAAATCTTCATGCCTTAAGGCATCTCTATCTACGGTTGACTTGAAATAATTTGCATGGTTTACGGTTGTCTGTCGTCATGTTGTATTTCCTATGCATTACATACCATAGTTTCTCAATTTCACTAACATCGGCAATTTTAAAGGAAATTTAAGTAAGTAGTACTATAAAGCAGTCGTCTGAATATGTAATGTTCTTGTGCTATAACAAGGGGTATATAGCGGCAAGATATACATAATAACCCTATAATGCCGACTGGCTACTCAGTTGCCTAAATACTGAATCGGTTGCGATGCATCCTGTAAACTTTGGTTTCTTGCCTTGCAAGTACTTACTACACTCGTGCTAGTTGCCAAAGATAATAGGGTGTTAAGTAAGTAGGTAAATAGAAAGAGGTAAGAGATACTTATGTGGTTATAGAAATATGTGTATTTGGCAACCATCATTGCTTTTTGTGTCATTGAGAAGCATGTATTAACATTATTATAGTATTTATTAATTTAAATATGGCTTAAGCAGCTCGCGACTTCCGGTCTTAAACCAAGTATCTACTGGGTACCAAAAAAACATCCGTAAGAAAGCAAAATATCTCTCCCAGGGTTGTGCGTTGGGTTTGGAAAACACCGCCAATAAAAAATAGAAAGGAGCCTCGGATGAGAGACCCTACACGGCTATAATCCCGTGAACGGTGTCTACGCCAATAAAGAAGAAAAAGTGTTGAAATGAAATATTTCGATGGCTGGCTATTCGCTAATGTAAACTTACTAGAAAACCTCTAATTCCAAAGTTGTAATGGAGTGAAACGAGATTTAAATGAGTTTGTTAAACCCGTACATCGTTTGCCACATTGTTTCTTTTTGCTCTACCATAGTGGGGTTTTTTTTTGCCTCAGTAATACATTTATTTTTTTACAACATCAGAAACTAGAGATTTCGACAAAGAAAACCCTACCGAACTTTTTAAAAGATCTGATGTTTTGATTGAAAAATTTCGCTTAAAAAGTCAAAAAGTCAAAATTAGTTAAAAAAGATAAATGAATATTTGAATTCAAAACAATTTTTGTTTGTTTGGGACATAAATACATATATTAGAATAGACTTGGCGGCTGTCATGCCATACATCATAGCTCATAGGTTCAGTTTAATTTGAGTTTTTGTGAACTTTAAGAGTGACTTAATACCTAATTTTGCTACTTTAACCAGCCCCTTGAACTGCGAAGCACCTAGATATCTAAGCTGTGTTCTAGTTGAGGCTGAACAGAAACATAGAAGCGTTCCAGCATCTCTCTCATGCCCTTTCGGTACGTATCGTTGCTAATAATGCGCATACGGCTGGCATGTGCTGCGTAAATTGTGTAACCTGTACCTGTGACTGGACCAACAACTGTCTCGCAGACCTTTCGTGAACGTGTATGTAAAAACCATGGGTGGTTTTCTTCAACAGTTTTGGCAATCCCAACGGCTATTTCGCTTCTTGGAATTTGTTTTAGACCTGGAACCCATTATATATACAACCGCCATATATGTACATATATCCGGCAGGTACTACATTTACTGTCTCCCAGCTTCTAAGAATATAAGCTGACGCGATGTGATGACAGATTGTAACCTTAATTTCCTCCTGGCTATCGACGTACATATTAATTTTTTTATGTTTACGCCCCGCATTGCTAGCTATCTCAGCTGCTTTCCTGATCGCAAAGACTTCGGCCTGGAGGATGCTGCATTATTCCGTAAGTTTGAAGCTTCGAGCAATAGATTCCGGCTCCCACTTCATTAGACATTTTTGATGCTACTGCAGATGCTGTAAATTCCGTTGGCGAATCGCATGCTCTTGTGCCCTCTATCGTTTTTTTAGTGCGACTTGAAGCTTCTGGAGAATTCTTGCTCGTGGAGTTCAGCATGCTATCCATCAATAGATTCCAACTCCCACTTTATTAGCCATTTTCGCATGCTTCTGGTCCTGTGTGACTTGAAACCTTCTCCGGAATTCTTTCTTGTGAAGAATTCACCTAACGCCTTTCAATCTCGCTGTTGATTTGGCTGCAGAGCTTTCCACCGCACCGCCTTTCAAGTACAGCCATTGGAGTGGTTCTTAGTTCTTATGCAGAGAACATCGAGCCGCTATGTCCATTTAAGAGCTCTTTCAGAAAAATTTGTTTTTTTTTGTTTTTTACATAATATTTCACTAAATCTTTATCAACAATTAGAAAATTATTAAAAATTAGAAGAACTCAGGTTTTCTAAGATATATCTACATATGTAAATTGCATACCTTCTTACTTATTGTAGAACCTCCTCTTCAGCTATGACTTCTCCAAAAAAAAAAGAGCGCAACTTCCAAAAACTCTTTCGGAACACGGCAATTTATTTAACTCACTTCGTTGCGCATAGAAATTTGTTGCACGTTTACATACATACATGCAGCCATGCAATACTTGCTGTACGTACTATCCGAGACGTAGGTGGTTGGGTGGTTGGGTGGTTGTAGTGAGCTTTTCTGCATGGTAACGGTTGTTGTTAATATCCGTTTCAGTTTTATAAATTGTCCTGTCATTTGGTTAAGCATGCTCACGTCTGACTCACATATGTAACTGTATTTCAGCGGTTCAGGGTATTTCGGTATTTGCAAAACTTTCGTCGCTGCGCCCAAATTTCTACAGCTGACATTCACACTGCATTCTACATATGTATGTGTGATCATATGGGAGCAGGAAGCTCCGATAGCGTCACATACTTGCACTTGTGTGGGTATACATTTAGTTATAAATTGGTTTGTGACCGCCAAGTGTGTACATATGTGTGTGTATACAAATATTGTTTTGTAGTTGAAAAACGTTTTGTGGCGACATCTGTTACGCTTCGAAGGAGACGATTTTCGCAAATGTCGCCGTCACCAACAAAACGACAAAAGCACACAACAGCCACACTTACCAACAGCAATACATTTATATACTACGTATGCATATGTATGTGTGTGGTCGTGTATTGGCTTTTGTTACTTTTGAGTCCCGGCCACAGACAGTGACAAATGTCCACATTGAAAGGCCATTCTTCACTAAAGCCAAATATCCGCACGTCCATTGGTTTAAATACTCACAAAAAATGTTTATTTTTCGTTTGTTGGTAGAAGAGAATTTCGGTTAAAAGTCGATGAGTAAGTGTTCGACATTATTTACGCTTATATTAGTTTAAATAGTAACGAGAGTCATACATTCTGTCATTTTACGTGCGAGTGGCATACAGGTGAGTTGATAATCAAATTTGGTATAAGCAAATATAACTTGGATCTTGGAGGTGGTTAGAGTCATGCGGGGACTCGTCGAATGCTGGACATATATTTGGTATGTCGGGTTCGATTCTGGATAAGTAGGAGTTTAAACTGCTACAGTATCCAAAACGAAGCTCCGCAAGGGTCACTTTCAATTCTTGCGGTAATTCGAGCTCGTCGTCTGCAATGGGTGGTGGTTTAATCAAGTACACCATTTACTACGAGGCAGTCGGTGAAGATTCCACAGTGAATGACGATAAGAGCATGTGTGAAGTTAGTTGCGTCCGAAGTCTGGTAGGCATATTGTCTTATGTCGTCGACATACTTGAGGAATGACATCTTAATACTCCTAGGAGGCGCTTCCGCTTCAAGCAGGTCACTGCAGTGATAGTTTTTACGAAAACCACAGCAGAAACTGCTTGGAAAGGAGTCCATTATGCTCCTTAAGTATTCGATTGGAGGCAACAAGAGGCATCTCTTTGTAGTCCGGAATGCAGTGTTCTGGCATGCCTGAATTTCCTCGTCACCGTTCCACTGCATCCAGGTGACCATATTAATGCGGCGTAGTTAAAGTCGGTACTTAATGACCGGCTGCAATGTCAAGTCTGTACTCTTTCGTCCAGTTTGTAAAGTTGCTGTGGTTTTAGTGTGAGAGAGTGTAAAGTTCCTTGACTAAGGCTTTTGACAAGGTCAATCCTACGAGAATCGTTCTCTCGCAGGGTGGTTTTTGGTTGAACCCATGAACTATCTGGGCATTTATGACGCTAAGTGCATTTCGGAAGCCATGCTGGTGGTTTGCTAGACTCTGGTGGTGAGTAAAGATCGGGAACAACTAGCCCTCAAGTGTCTTTACTACTGGGGAGAGGGGAGCCGTGGGGCGATTTTAAGGCGGATTTCCCAAGTTTCAGTAGTGGCAACACTCTTTCAATTTTCCACACATCGGGTATTTGAAAAGTGGTCATCGACAATTTGAGGACCTTGGTGAGGAAGCTTACTCCTGTCGAACCTAGGTGCTTTAGCAACAGCATGTTTTTCCCATCAGGGACAATGGCTGTGGGGAATTTTGCTTTAATGATGACACTTGCTCGAGTTCTTTACCGTGGTTGCCAATGAGCAACACACTGGCTATTAGTTGATGCACTGTGGTTATTGATCTCGCATAAGATATGATGTCTTTGTAGAGCCTGAATCCATATTGGGGGCGCCTTCAGCCGATTCATCCATATATGTCTGCCCCTTCGTCGGTATGTCCATCTCTTTGTATACACGCTAAGTAGTCTTTTAGTTTTTAAGATATTGAACTGAAATTGTACACACATCCTTTTTTCCCCAGGAAGCTGTTCATTTGTCGGAACCGGCAATTTGGAATCACTGTACTGCCATACGAACTTATCGAACAAAATCCAGTTCTTGTAAGGACTGTGTATTTGTGAAGGGTATTTTGACTTCGGTGTTCCAAGTTTAGGTTTTTTCTTGTATTTTTGATTAGGTTTAACTACAAAACAGATTCGTTAAAGTTATATACATGCAAAATTCATGCCATACTCGTTTGTAATCTCAGTCGATACTCACACGCTTCATTTCACACCGATCGCCGACATGCGCTTTGAAGTTGAAATTCGACCGAAATAAAAAAAGTTAATAAAGAAATACACAATTTAAATACAGCAACTTTAACTTCAAGGAAGTAGGCAATTTTTTATTTTAAATTAGCTCAAGCATGAGGCGTCGGCACTACATCAGTCGCGTGGTGGCAACGGAAACGCTGTTCGTCACAATTGAGTGGCCAAGTCGTATGCAGTCGCGAATTCAATGGCTTTAGTACTTACTTGTAGTAAGACAAAACGCTTGAATCTGCAACATGAGACTAACAATATTAAAAGAATAATACGCCCAACAGTAAATGATTGCCGCTCAATGATGCACGTCGAAAACTAATTTTTCTTGATTGTCGGCAATGAAGTGTGACACGAAGCGAAGCGTAGGGGCGCGATATCAGTGCCTACAAACTGTGTGTCCGGTTCAAGAAGCCGACTGTCACAAAGAGCTTTAAGTGTTTCTACTTTTGGTGAATTGGCTGTTCGTTGACACCATCAAGTGTTGTTGTTCAAGTACTACGAAGAACAAATTCGCGCCTTCGGCAATGGTGCAGTTGGTCAGTTATTTGAGTTTGACTAATTCGCTCAAGTGTTACATTCACACGACTGTCCTAATGGGTAATTCTCACAACAGTACTTTGGCAGCAATTTCAGTTTCGGTTTAATGGGCACAAGATCAATATAATCGATTTTTTTTGTTGTTTGTTATGTTGCTCGCGGAAATATTTATTGCTAGATAAAGGTTGTTGGTTTTTGATATTCTGTGTCTCACAAACAATGCTGAAATATAAATAGATAGCATTTAATAGCATGGCGAGTCATCTTCTATATATGGTTTGCCATTATTATTTCACCCAAAAGACCGGCGTGGCTGGCTTGAGAGGCCGAATATTCTCTTCCTGGTGTCTATCGTCTCTGATTTATCTGCGTAGACAAGCGACTTCAAATAACCTCATAAAAATAGTCCATCGATTTAAATCGCATGATCGAGGAGGTGTGACCACTCGACGAGAGATAACTAGTACACTCGCCAAAAGTTTCCTTCAATAAATTAGTTGTTCCTTCGGTTATATGGCATGTAGCGCCGTCTTGATGGAACCCTATTTCGGCCACATCACCATCTTCCAATTCAGGCAAGACTAAAGCTATTTATAATGGCTCTAATGCGTTCCTAATTGACTCTCATACAACAGACGGTCTCATTTTTAAAGAAATGTGGACCCTTGTCTATAAAAAAAGACCAAAAGTGACTTTTTGAGGATGTAACGGCGGTTCAAATGAGACTATTTTGCTTATTAAAGGAGACATTCTACCAAAAGTTAGTTTAATTGCTGAACTAAATTTGCTTGTGGAAAGCGGAATCGACGACAATCTCGTTGTGGGCTCATTTATGCTACATGCAACGTGTTTGATGGTGGATCGGCTTCAATTCTTGCACGAGTTCGAGTTTATAAGTTTGCAAAGCAAGATACTTCCACAAAATCTTTCATAAGGTGGATGGGCATAGTTCCATTTTAGTCGCGATAGCGGATGAAATCATTCTATTCATCTTCCAAAGCAGCAATAGCGTCTTCTTTACGCACTGTATGCCATCTCTGAGGATGTGTACTCTCCATTAAAGTAAACGTGGTCCCAAACCGTCCACAGTTGCTTCATTAACCGACTTTGCTGGGCGATTTTGTCGAGGGAATAGTGACGCGAACTGAACATGAAAATTTATTATAAAAAGTCCAACTCAGAAAAAAGGAATGTCTCGTTGGAAACCACACATCCTTCCAAGACTGGACTTTGAACTCTAAAACCATCTAAATTGTGATTTTTTAAGAGCTTGATAACTTTTTTTAAAAAAAAAACGCATAAAATTTGCAAAATCTCATCGGTTCTTTATTTGAAACGTTAGATTGGTTCATGACATTTACTTTTTGAAGATAATTTCATTTAAATGTTGACCGCGGCTGCGTCTTAGGTGGTCCATTCGGAAAGTCCAATTTTGGGCAACTTTTTCGAGCATTTCGGCCGGAATAGCCCGAATTTCTTCGGAAATGTTGTCTTCCAAAGCTGGAATAGTTGCTGGCTTATTTCTGTAGACTTTAGACTTGACGTAGCCCCACAAAAAATAGTCTAAAGGCGTTAAATCGCATGATCTTGGTGGCCAACTTACGGGTCCATTTCTTGAGATGAATTGTTGTCCGAAGTTTTCCCTCAAAATGGCCATAGAATCGCGAGCTGTGTGGCATGTAGCGCCATCTTGTTGAAACCACATATCAACCAAGTTCAGTTCTTCCATTTTTGGCAACAAAAAGTTTGTTAGCATCGAACGATAGCGATCGCCATTCACCGTAACGTTGCGTCCAACAGCATCTTTGAAAAAATACGGTCCAATGATTCCACCAGCGTACAAACCACACCAAACAGTGCATTTTTCGGGATGCATGGGCAGTTCTTGAACGGCTTCTGGTTGCTCTTCACCCCAAATGCGGCAATTTTGCTTATTTACGTAGCCATTCAACCAGAAATGAGCCTCATCGCTGAACAAAATTCGTCGATTTCGAACATTTCGGACCGAACACTGATTTTGGTAATAAAATTCAATGATTTGCAAGCGTTGCTCGTTAGTAAGTCTATTCATGATGAAATGTCAAAGCATACTGAGCATCTTTCTCTTTGACACCATGTCTGAAATCCCACGTGATCTGTCAAATACTAATGCATGAAAATCCTAACCTCAAAAAAATCACCCGTTACTTACTGCCAATGGTCTATCAAAAATCAATTTTCAAAAAACTAATTGTCTCCCGCGTGCGCCTTATGTTTAAAGAATTGGTAATATTCAGATTTCATACCGCCACCAAATTGGCTGTCAATGCAACATTAGCATCCGCTGTCCACACAGAAAGTCAAAAATCAGTGCAATTCCCATCTATCATAGCTCATTTAGCCAGCGTTTCCGGCCAGCATGAGGCAACGGGCGGGAGTTAGTCCGCCAGCATTTTCATATCGCACCAAATCAAATTACAATTAAGCACAAAAAGCGAATGTTCATACACGAAGTGGCAGTAGCTGCAGCCGATTTGGCTGTGGTAGTTAAGCCAAGTGTACAACTGCTTCAGCCAAACAATCACAACTGCACAGCAAACCACTTGTAAAGAAATACGAATTACATTACGAAGG
The DNA here is from genome assembly GCF_023373825.1 of Bactrocera dorsalis. Taxonomy (NCBI): domain Eukaryota; kingdom Metazoa; phylum Arthropoda; class Insecta; order Diptera; family Tephritidae; genus Bactrocera; species Bactrocera dorsalis. The sequence goes on from NC_064303.1 coordinate 88,147,315, forward strand.
CATGGTAAATACATCATTCGTTCAAGTCAGCTGAAAAATGAAGGAAATGTGCGCCAAGCAACATTCGCAGAAGGAAAAATATCATAATATTTAAGTAATTTTTATTAATGATCGCCCGCATGCCAACTGCGAAGGAAAGAAGGGGGTCAGCGCATGTTGTGCATGCGAGACGAGTGTAACAGCCGGCAACACATTTTTACTGCTTATTTTAGTTTTAATTATTTTGACAGCCATATTGCGTGTAAGATTGCGTTATTAATTCCAGCAACAGTCGCCGTGCGCTCAACCAGCGGGTGGGTAAGTGGAAAGCTTGCGCTCAGCCATTCAGCCAGCTCTTGCTTGCAAAGTCTATCAGCGACACAATTTATTTTCCGCATTACCTCAGCTTAGCTACTGTTTTGATTGCTGTTCCAGTGGCAAGGCGGTTTTGCAATCCGGCCAATGTGTGCAAGTTGTTGAACACGGGTTCAGGCATTGAGTCTTAGCGCTTTAAGCGTGTGATATGTGCGAAATTTTAATTATAATATGCACAGCAGAAGAGTGTTAAATTGACGGCGAAAATCTTGCTTAGTTATCAATTAAAATGTGTCAAAGCTGGTACAAAGACATATGTATGTGCTTAAATCCAATGCAAAATGACCAATTCAATGCGGTTTATGTCTTGCTTAATATCTGTCATTACTTGCTGTTGTTGTTGTTGTAGCTGCAGAAAGCATTCCTGAAGTAATTTCGTGGCATGGTGCCTAGTTGACAGTCTTTGAACGGATAAAAATCCGGGTCCGTTCCGGTTGCTTAGGCCCGACTGTCGTGGGAACGGATCATTAACTAGTTACTCATAACTAAATTTCTCTCCATCAAGCACTTTTTTGTGGTCCGAAAACAAGATCAAGATATGGTAGTGAACCAGATTCGAAATACACGGTTGCTACCCAACTTTTGTCTCTAATCTACCTCAAACTTTTATGTGGCAACAAGACCATCTCCATAAATTTCCAGTCAAAATACTTCAATAAATTTCAAAAAGTTGATTCGAAACAATTTTCTGTGATATTTGTGATTACCGTTGCATTATTGAAGTTGAACCAATTTTCAAGTCAGGAACGCTCTATGAACTTATTTTAGGATAGTAGCAAACTTGTTGTTCCGACGTGCATCCTCCTGAGCAGTGCCTATTCACCCGATAGCAGTGCGGTGATACCAGCATTGACCTCACTAACCGAACGTTCAGAGCTAGTTAAGGAATATAAGGTTCGTTCGTTCGTTATCAATGGTATAGACTCATTTTGTAATATGATAAGTATGTATGAATACCAGGCCACAACGGAATCATGGCTTAGCACTGCTACCCGTTGAATACAAACGTTGTCTGTTCTACAGCTGGATTGATGGGCTTCATCGATTCATGCACTGTCACAAGATACTTTGGCCCAAGATCGACCTTAAGAGGACCAGTGAGCTCTTTGTCCTCAGTAAGGCTAACCTCTGTCTAAATGTTTGGGTTGTAATAGGTTATTGCTCTATCGGTGTTCATGCTCTAAGGTTGATAATATTACCGGACTCCAACTCCAGAAGCTGTGTGGAGAGAGAATAGGTGGAAACATGTCAAAACATAAACACTTGAGAGCTCACAGTTTCACATATTCCACCGAGCTGGTGGGAATATAGAAAATATTAGCCACTAGGCACTTTGCTATCCATGAATTTAAGTTTAGCAAGAACGCGTTTCGTACCCAAAATATCCACCGAAATCATTCGAACGGACTCGCGAGAGATGTCTACCTCTCCTACCATCTCTCTAACACTCGCTTGATGATTTTCAAGCACCATATCCTTCACTTTTTTAATATTTTCATCAGTAGAAGAGGTCGAAGGTCATCCAGAACGATCTCTCGACCGTCTATGAAGGCATTGTACCATTCTTAAGCTTGTATTTTGGTTAAGGGATCACGCTCATATTTGGCATAATAATTAAGGACAATCTTACCAACTTAGCAAAATACATGTTTTTAAAATATCATTTACCCGGTGAACTTAATGACAATTTCCGGGTGTTTTTTTATTCCATTGTATATAAACTATCCTATATCTTAAGTTGATTTAAACTGAACACAGTGTGCTCAATTTTACTAAAATCGATTCAATAGTTTAGGAGTTTACCCCGGACAAACATGTCCCACGAACGATTGCAGTTTTTATTGTGTTATTTGCATACTCGTAAATATATACAAATTTTTTATTAATAGAAAAATATTAATAAACATACTTATATACCAGCATTATTCACAACTCAGCAATAAATTGAACTGAACTGAACTCGCGCACCACAAAAGGGTACACGATATTGCTGAAATTCGTCATGCGAAATGTTTATCAACTTTGACACAAGTTTCGACATTTCGTACATAATCGCATAAACTTTTCGTATTAACCAACGTCAATGCCAGGAGAAGAAGTCGCACAGCACTAAACATATCATAAAAGAAAAGGAGGAAAAAATGCGAACGATAAACACAAATCTACGAGGAATATTTATTATTAGCACGGGGGTGAAATTAATACAACACGGAGAGGGAGTTATGTGACTTCTCGTTGTCGAGTGCGGTTAAACTTTTGACATTTCATAATAATTCTGTTGCGGTTTCGTAATTGCGGCTAAAACATGATAATTCAAATGCGCAAATAAACAAACTACCGTTGAGGAAAAGCTTACTGAAGGACATTAGCATAAGTGGGTAAAAACTTGAAAGAACCGAGTTGAAGTAGAATGCAAATACGAGCATTTTAGGGTGCTTTTAATTTACTTTTGTGAGTAGTTGCACCCGTTAACTTATGTATTTTTGTACCCTCGCAGCATATTGCTACAGAGTTTGATGGTTTTGTTCCCTTGACGGTTGTTGATATCGACTACAAGTAATCGCTATAAATATACATATGTATATATGTATATTTAAGCGACCAGCTTGACGAAGCGAGTTGGCTCAACTAGTTTCCCCCGAGCGCTCGTTTGAGTTTACTCAATAGCTAGAAATCACACGGAGCTAAATCCAACGAATTCGGCTGGTGGCGGCACGATATGGGTCGAAAATTTGGTTAGAAATTAACGAAGAAACAATGCAGTATGCGACAGTGCATTATCGTTGTCTGCCCATAGTTTCGGCCTCATTTTAAGAATAGCTTCACGCAAACGACGCATAACACTCAAATATTATTCCTTGTTGACAGTTTGGCCGGTCCGAAGATATTCGGAGAGCACCACTCCTCCATAATGGAAGAAAACAATCAACATATCCTTGATTTTTTACCTGCTCTGACGTGGTTTTTTCGGCCTCTGCTCACCTTTGCCACGATATTTGGCCGATTGAACGTCTGTTACCGGGTCGTGAGCACAGATCCAAGACTCATCGCCAGTCATAATACATTTTATGACATTCTGGTGGTCAGAAAGCATTGTTTCACACACGTTAACGCGACGTTGTTTTTTTGAAAAAATTTAGTAATTTTGGAAACAATCGTTCCTTCACTTTCTCAAACCGACATGATCTTTCAAAATGGTTTTCACGGATCCTCTGACTGTCGTCGACTCTCAAGCACCAATTCTTTTAGTTTTATTGACATGCCGATCATCAGTTGATGTTAATGGCCGTCCTTGACGTGGTTTGTCGTGCTCGACCCTCTTTGAATATTTTGTATTAATCAAAAATGCGTACACGCGACAAACAAATATCGTCGAAGGCCTTTTCCAACATTCTTAACGTTTTGGCACCAAATTCCGCATGCAAAATTTAGTGTAACTTCTTTGTTGAATAATTTCAATCATCGTAAAAATCGCCGAATGCATTTTATGTACTTCAGAAAGGCAAAGATGTCACTGGCAGTCATACTAACCTCGAAAAAAAGTATTTCGATGAATGGGGTTTCCGCTTGAAATTTAAATTTAAAAGTCTCTCAGTCGTATATCAGACAAAAACTTTGTACTAATAGTGATTTTGAAGTATAGCACCAGTACTAACTCTACCTCCCATATAGTACTTTTACAAAAAACAATTAAATAAATAAAAGTTTAACAGAATGTGAGTGTCACTGATAATGGTCATGTTGGCCTGGAGTTGAGCCAGACAATGGCTGAGAAAAACTGTCCCGCCTGCAGCTAAATGTCGATGTAAAAGCATGCTGTGTCTATGGCCAACATTGTTCGGCCATTATCTGATACATATTGTACTTACAGGGTGCGCCGTTTTTATTTTGGGATATATTGTATATACTTGAAGCAATTTTGGAAGTATCTGAATTTGAAATTTTTTTTTTTTGATTTTTTTTTTGGAATTTTTTTTTTTGAATTTCGCTCTACTATTTATAAGAATTACTTGTGGAATGAAACATAAACTATTTTTGCTGCGTTTTCAATTACACTTCGGCCGGTCGGCACGAATGTTTGACTTGAGCTCTTCCATAATAGACGAATTGTCAGTCCAATGGGTTTGCAGAAAACAACGACCCAACCAGTTACTATTTGTCTTCATTTGTTCATGGTTAGGATAATACTTGCTTTTTAGTAAATGTTGAAATTATTCTATATTTACTAGCTTACATATGATGTCGCACCCTTTCTAAGGCTCCTGTTGCTCTTACTGTTGCTTGTTTTCTTGGCACTTCATATGGCGAAATATCTACTTCCTGCTTGCAACTCAAACAGCAGCATTCATTGACTCACAACGAATTATTTTATTGGCCGTAATGTCTTTATGGCTCCAGCAATTGTTGCTTTGTGCTGCCACGGTCAATATCCTTAGCAAATTTGGCATACAACTTTTTCCAATTGGTCGCATAAAAATACATAATTAAAAATTAAATTGATTTTGTATTGTTTCCTAGACAACACTAAAATTTCAACACTTGAAGTTAACTTCGAAATTGACGCCAATTTCATTCGTTCAATACAACTGCACTTTATTTAATATTTTTTTAATTTTTCTTATATTTATTTATATTTTTAACTCATTTTTATTTGGCACCTTTGGTTCACAATCGATTCGCCATTATATACTTATTTAAATATAATTTATACTTTATTAAAAGTACTCTCTTTCTCTCGACACCACTAATTATAGCCCTAGTCGCAAGAGTTGTCATTTGTTAGTTGAATTGTAATTGTAATTTTGCTCCACTCGCCTCCATTAGCTCCGCTTCCCGCACACTCAATTTGCTGCTGTGTAATTGTTATTTTACATCGGAAGTAATTTCAAATGCTGTGCGAAAATCAATTGATGGCTAAGGAAATTGCGGTGGCACTTGTGGTGCGAAGCACGTGTCAGCAGGAATTAAATTGTGAAATTTGTCAAAAAAGACTGTCAAGCCAATCAAATTGAGTTCAGCGACGTTGCCTTTTCTAATAGAAACAATCGTGCTTTGCAACTCAATGCTTTACAACGAAATATTTTACTACATATATTATACCTTATACATACATACACTTGTAGTAATGGATGTAGTATATTATATACATATATGTACATGCGTATGTACCATGTTTAGATGTTTATACTGTGGGCAAAAAGTAGTGAGACTTTATTGATAATTTTAAAATTTTAGATTTATTCTTCAAAATCTATCTATGTCGTTCCCCTCAAAGTAAATCCTCGCTGCACTTGTGCCAACGTTTACTCCAATCCTCGAAACAGTCCTTCAATGCGCGTAGCGATTCACGTTTAGTGTCTAAAATTGACTCAAAAGGGTTCTCCGAAACGATCATTTGAGTTTGCTGAATAGCCATAGGAAGTCATACGGAGCTAAACCAGGCGAATACGGTGGTTGCGGCAAGAAAATTTGGCGGAAACTTACGAAGAATCAATGCAGAATGCAACGGTGCATATCGTGGTGCCAAAATCAACAGTTGTCGGCCCATAATTCCGACCTCTTTCTACGAATAGCTACACGCAAATGACACATAACAATCAAATAGTTTTACTGGTTGACAGTTTGGCCGGTCGGAAGGAATTCGTAGTGTACCAAACCACTATTGGAAACTGCCAACATAACCTCGTTTTTTGATCAACATTGACGTATTTTTTTCGGCTACGTCTCACCCTTACCACGCTATTTGACCGATTGATCATCTGTTGCCGGGTCGTAAGCATGGATCCAAGACTCATCGCTAGTATAAGTTTCACAGACGTTAACACAACATCAGCAATCATGTGCCGACTATTATCTTCCAAGCCGTTAATCGTCTCGGGCTTATCTGCTTAGACAAATAGTCGAGCGATGTTAAATTACACGATGTTGTGCGCTCAAACAACAGTTTACTTCAATAAATTTATTGTATCGTTGGATCTATGGCATGTAGCGTCATCTTTTTGTAACCAAAGGTCGTCCACATTAACATACTCCAATGCAGGCACGAAAAAGTCAGTAGCGTCCTCTATTGACTTAATTTTTGAAGAACGATAGACCAACGATTCCTGCATGGATCATGTAACGGTGTCTCAACAATATATTATATTTATTCTTATGAAAATCGGGATAGATGGTCAGCTCGTTTCGGTAATAAATTTGAATGATTTGCAAACGTTGTTCCGGAGTAAGTCTTTTATTTTGAATGAGAAATCAAACTGCGAATAAATCAAGTAACAACTGTTTTTGACCAACTCCAATTGCCTCATTGTCTAAAAAAACATCCGTTATATATTTTAAAGTCTCTGACATTTCTTTCTGGGTGTTATAAACTTCGTGGCAAGATTAAAATGTCATCTTCACCTCTTCAGGGTATTAAAATCGCGTTGGATGGTAAATAGGATCAGGTCTCTAAGGTCAGTATTGTTATCGTAACTGAACAAACCTTAAACTGTACCAAGATTTATTTTAGACTTTTTATGTGCTAGACATTAGTTTCTTCAGTCGTAAACATTAAAGCAGATTTAACAAGTAAGGAAGGGCTAAGTTCGGGTGTCACCGAACATTTTATGCTCTCGCATGATAAAATGATAATCGAGATTTCATTATCCGTCATTTACATATTTTTTTATTTTGCTGTAAAATTAATTAGAATTAAATTCTAACAGATTTACCGATATTTTCGGTGAAAAATTAGGTTAAGTTAGGTTAGGTTAGGTTAGGTTAGGCACTGAGTTCTTCGTGTTCGATATCAGAGACCTTGAAAAGTTATAGTCCGATCACGACAATTTTCCCACAAGGGATATCTCAGCTGAAATACCGTATTTGTGTAAAGTTTTATTCCGCTATCATCATTGGTTCCTTATGTATATATTATACAGAGAAGGCATCAGATGGAATTCAAAATAGCGTTATATTGGAAGAAGGCGTGGTTGTCAACCGATTTCGTCCATATTTCGTACATATCATCAGGGTGTTAAGAAAATATTATATACCGAATTTCATTGAAATCGGTCGAGTAGTTCCTGAGATATGGTTTTTGGTCCATAAGTGGGCGACGCCACGCCCATTTTCAATTTTTAAAAAAAAGTCTGGGTTCAGCTTCCTTCTGCTATTTCTTACGTAAAATTTAGTGTTTCTGACGTTTTTTGTTAGTCGGTTAACGCACTTTTAGTGATTTTCAACACAACTTTTGTATGGGAGGTGGGCGTGGTTATTATCCGATTTCTTCCATTTTTGAACTGTATATGGAAATGCCTGAAGGAAACGACTCTATAGAGTTTGGTTGACATAGCTATAGTAGTTTCCGAGATATGTACAAAAAACTTTTTAGGGGGCGGGGCCACGCCCACTTTTCCAAAAAATTACGTCCAAATATGCCCCTCTCTAATGCGACTCTTTGTGCCAAATTTCATTTTAATATCTTTATTTATGGCTTAGTTATGACACTTTATAGGTTTTCGGTTTCCGCCATTTTGTGGGCGTGGCAGTGGGCCGATTTCGCCCATCTTCGAACTTAACCTTCTTATGGAGCCAGGAAATACGTGTACCAAGTTTCATCACGATATCTCAATTTTTACTCAAGTTACAGCTTGCACGGACGGACGGACGGACAGACAGACATCCGGATTTCAACTCTACTCGTCACCCTGATCACTTTGGTATATATAACCCTATATCTGACTCTTTTAGTTTTAGGACTTACAAACAACCGTTATGTGAACAAAACTATAATACTCTCTTTAGCAACTTTGTTGCGAGAGTATAAAAAGTAGTTAATACACATAGAGTACTCTTTGAGTCAAGTGGGACTCCGAAATCTGATTTGCCAAATATAAACTTTTTTATTTTCCATTCAAATCGGGTATGTGGGTGCATGAAAACGCCTCCAGTCTTAAACCACCCGAATATACATATGTACGCAGTAAGCAGCGACTGCGCAAGCTCACTGTTTGGATGAAGCAATTGTATCGGCATGCGGGGACGCATTAGCATTCCGCCATATCACGTTCCCTCAGGATATAAAACAAAAATGTTTGCCTACACATGTTCGCAGTTGTCGACTCATGATTTGCTGAACGCTGTAGACGTTTGAAAAGAAAAAAAAACAATGATAACGGTATAACTAATGAAGAATGAGTGGTATCAACTCAATTCTAATCAACCAAGCTCAGCCGCAGTAATTCGACTTCAGGTTTTTTGCGACTATGAAAACCTTATTTATTACCGCTGCTGCTATTGGGATTTCCAAAACAACTTCTGTCAAATGTCTGCACATTTTGCTGCCATCTTCCTAAGCACGTAGAACTTGGTGGTGGTGGCTCGTGTCGGGTTAAGTAGATGTGAGTAAGGAAGTGGTTTCTGTATACTATGTACGACCTGGATGAGTACGAACTTGTGAGTTGCGAGCGCCTGCTGCCGCTAAGCCGTCGCTTGGGGTCTGCTTGCGCTCGTATGTCACAAATAAGCCGCATAGTCTAGCACGTAGCGACGGCTTCGGTGTTTGTCGGCGTTGTTTGACGGTTCGTCCTGTCGCGTGCTGAAACTTGTGCCGCGTACGTTTTTTACAACTTGCTTCTACTCTTATACTTAGTATTTTCTTGCTTTTCGACTTTTACATATTTGATTTCCACTCAACTTACTTTATTTGTAGGGACTCGATTTGTATTCGTCCCTTCGCTATTGTGCACTTATTTTTCCGTTACCTTATTTTCCCAACATTTGCAGTTGACTTTTGGCTGTGCTTCGTTTATCGCCGCCATCGCCGTCTGTTAATGGATCATTTATCAAAATTTCAAAGTCACATTTGGCCGTGTCAAGCGTTAACGACAAAAGTTGCTCTACTCGCAGGCCTTAGCCCCCATGCGGCAGCCGCGTTTGATTTTTCTGTGTTGGCTCCGCATTTGTGTGTTTATGTTGGGAAAACGAAGCTTTGCGCAGCGGAAGCTGTTACGTTTACTACCATTACATATTCGTAGAATACAAAAATACAAATTTTCAGCTAGAAACTCCCAGCTCTAGTGCGTGTAGAAGCTTTTACCAGTGTTTGCATAGTCATGAACTTGATTTATCTCCAAACCAGTTGGACTCACTTTTGGGCCGTAGTTGCAAGCATATGTGTCGTGAGTTGTTGTTTTATTTTTCTTTTGTTTCCCACACCCACAACAACAACTTAGTTTGGAATCAAGCATCAACCTAATGTATTTTTAAATGGTCAACCCAGAGATACACATAAATATGTATATACATAGGTATATCTCACTTAATTTTGTTACAATGACTAATGTGTCTTGGTTGTTGATACGTATTTTTGTTGTTGAGAAATTAGTAAATAATTGACGATGGTACTCTTAAGAAAGAAAAATAGAGCATCGTATGAAATTGTAATTTATATTTAAAGTAAGAAAGAAAGTCGCTTCAATGCCTTTAATATATGTGACACACATAAGTAACCCATTATTCGCGCTGAGCTTGCTAACTGTTCGTTCAAAGTTAGCCAAGGAGTGTCTCTTCTCACTAGAAATAGCCTTAAATTAATTCATCATCAGACTCGTTTGGGTGTTAGCAATCGAAGTCAATATTCTAGCACTATCTCAATAGACCTCGCGTGTGTTTAGCAGGCTTTGATCGACAAAATGTGCCTGTGCTACTGCGAGAACCTTTTGGTCTAGAATAGACTGTAGGAAAAATACTGAACTGCTTGCTTAGCAAGGTTTTTCTTGTTTATTATAGTCGGGGGAGAGGATACAACTTGAACAGGTTCAAAGTTAGAATTAACCTCCCCAGGAACAAACTCAGGCTACTGGTCGCACTGTATACTGGCCTGAATGGGCCATGGGCCTATCCTCTTGCGCTAACTGCCGGTTCTGCGACAGGGGGCCTGAAACACCGGAGAACCTCCTGATCGACTGCACAGTAGTCTGTAGACGCAGGACTAAGGCCCTTGGATCCATGTTTCCGGATAGGAATCGCATCGCCTCACTAGCACATTCCTCATCCATCAATCTATCTATCTAGTCGGAAGCATCAAAAGCCGAAGTGCGGAACATTACTCCGCTGTGCTAAACCTAACCTTCTATCAACACTTCGATGTGTTGTCAGATTTTCTACCATTAGCTTTTTCCTTATGTTTAAAAAACGGGGGCACTGACGGGGGCAAATACGTACGTCTTCTATGCACCTGTCACCGTGGAACAGTACGGACTAAGGTATTGATTAATTTGGAGACACTTTCTAAAGCATCCATGACCTTTCAGTATTTGGGTTAAGTGGAAATTCAAGTCCTCATATCGTCTGTCTATCTACGATTGAATGTCTGGGTTCAGTCTGTGGGTCCATTGTCCTTTGGATGAATGCATTTGGATGATGCCACATTGTACAACTCTCTCTTTGCTTTTTCGCCTCGTAGGCGGCTCTGATAGCTGGTACATTCACGCGGATTCATCCCCCTGGATTTCAATAGGCGGCATGCTAGCTAGACTTCAGCAGTAACGCTTGATATCGTTCGGAAAACACTTATTACTCGGATTCCATAAATCTTATACACTGCTTTCATTGGTCTTGCATATGATTTTATGTCCAAGAGCTGCAAATATCACGGAACTCATTGCTTTCGCTATTAAAAAATGCCGACTGGATAGCACTTAATCTCTATTGGCCATCATTCTCAATAGAGAATTCTATATTTTGTTTGCTTTGCCGGAAGTATACTCCAAGTATTCCTTTAATTTTCTGAATTTTCTCGCTCTACCTTATAGTTAGTGATACCCTTTCTTCCACCTTCCTTGTGCTAATGAGGAAGACTTCCGTTTTTTGCTCAGCCAACATGAAATTCTTTGTTCCAAACCATTGGCGCAGACCATCTATGGAATCATTGCATGAGAATTGGAGTCATCTAGATGTTTAGCCACTGCTACCACTATGAGGTCATATCCTTATATGCGAAAATGCGAAGACTACATTTACTTGGTTGATGTATCCTTAGCACCCCTTCGTACATCAATTTCTTTAGTAATGAGCCTAAGACCGCAATCTGATGTCGCAATCATCGGAAAGCACTTACTGGACATTGACCAAAAGGTAGGTCTGAACATCCAGGGATAGAAACCTCCCGAACTTTCCTCTTCATTGTCCATGGCTTCATGTGATTTTCCTATTTCCAAATAAAAAGAGAATCTTAACGACATAGTTTTATCCCAAAAATGTAGTTTGATAAATGTTTCGACGACTGGAAATACCATAAACATTTTTTTAACAAGAACTCGCGTTACTTTTGAACACAGCTCGTATAGGAATTTAGGTACCACAACTGACCGATGATCTAAGCTATTCAAGTGAAATTCATGTTAGGATAGACCTATTAACCGAACGTAAGATAAATAGACGAGTATTGCGCCGCGACCTTGGGTCTACATATTGTGCCGAACCTAACCTAACCTAACCTTAGCAACTATTCAGTTTTTAATTATATGCGTCCGTTAAGGTTCTAACTGCGCTCTACTTCTGACAAGTTTGCAATTATCGATAACAACCCTGCCTTTTAAAAATTTTCTTTTCTGATTACGAAGCAAAACTTTGTGTTCCACCTTAATGACGACTGGAGTAATCGTTAGATAACATAATTATGGTATATTGCTCTCCATGCAACTGAAGAATCACATCCATTATCTCACCTCACCTCGCTACCAACTACGCTCTGACATAAATTGCACACTTTACAACAAACACAATTAATACCGTTTTTTCTTCGTCCAATAAACTACAGGGTAGGCCATTTAAAGTTGACCCATCTGGCAACGCTGTAACTTTTAATAGCGCTGACAAATCGGCTAATGTCATACCGCGTTAGAAGCGTCATTCGAAGACAATTTATACCATGGAACAGTACACTCCAAAAAAACGCGCTGAAATTGTTCAGCTTTATATTCAAAATAACTTTTCAATTGTGTTAACTCAACGTGCGTTTCGCAAAAAAAATAAAGTGAAAAGTGCTCCTGTTAAGAACACAATTAAGTCGTAAACAAGCAAAATTGCCGATTTTATGCCACCGAAAATCCTCAATTAATTGAAGAACAGCCTCTTTACGACCAAAAAGTAACAGTTTGGTGCGGTGTTTGCGCGAATATGATCATCGGACCGTATTTTTTCGAAGACGATGATGGAGCCACGACAACAGTCAATGGTGAGCGTTATCAAGCCATGATAACGGATTTTGTGATACCCATTATTCGCGAAAATGACATGGATAACTTCTGGTTTCAACAGGACGGGGCTACATGCCATACAGCTCGACCAACAATCAATTTATTGCGACCATTTTTCCCCGGGCGATTGATATCGAAAAATGGTGATGTTGACTGGCCACCGAGATCACCAGATTTGACGCCACCAGACTTTTATTTGTGGGGTTATTTGAAATCCAAGGTATACGCTAATAAGCCAAAGACCTTAGCTCAACTGAAAGCCAACATTCGACGTGAAACAGCCGCCATATCATCCGAAACATTGGCCAAAGTCATGGAAAATGTCGAAAAAAGAGTGCATTTAGCTGTCAAAGCTAAAGGTGCCCATTTACGCGATCTAATTTTTAAATATTAGCTGAAACAAATCCCCTTGGACCAAAATAAATTATTTTTTAAATGAACAAAAAACATTGTTTTCTTTTGTTCTTGTTGTTTGAAACAAATGGGTCAACTTTAAATGGCCTACCCTGTACTTTTTTATATCTTTTATAGAACAAGAAAAAATGCATATTAATCATTAATTTTTATTGCGCGATAAAATTGTTGAATGCACAAATATGCAGCAATAAATAAGAGAGAATTTCAAATAACGGTCATAAAAAACAAAACTCGCATTTATGTCAAAAAAGTAAATGACGGAGGTGAAAATGTAAAAATTAACGTGGAAAAACAGAAAAATTTATGGCGCCTGAAGTTCTAAAATTTCATTATTTTCACCAACGAGTGAAAATGCAAGGCAATTTTATATATTTTATATTAAACAATACAACAATACAAGCGACTGAGATACACTGAAATGACAAACGATAATTGCCTGAGGGGCCTGCATGTGACTATCTTAAAGAGATAAACTGCAGAGGGGGAGTAGTAGCTACTCGACAAAATGCCTCGTTTGAACTCGTACACGAAGACTGTGGGAAGTTGAGTTTGAATAGACCGTGTTAGAAGAACATACGACAAGCGGCGGCTTCAATTCGGCTGCCAGCGATTAACTCGCATAATTTTGTAATTAGTTGAGAAGTCACGTACGCAACAGCTCCGACTCCTACCTGAGAGTTGTCACCACACGATCTGGCTCTATTGTTGTCTGTGCTAATCGGCTACCCTCAAATCTTAAATGCATGAAGATGCATTCTTTAAATATGAAGTCGGTTGCTTTATGTTATACATATATCTTATTATAATTTACAGATTTTTATATTTTTCTATGTAAAAAAATAATATTAACAAATTTTCTATTTACATTTCAGGTAAGATGACTTGAATTGCTAGAATTTGAACACATTTTGCTTCGCATAGAGTACTTCAAATTTAAAGGCAGGTAATAACGGGTGATTTTTTTGAGGTTAGGATTTTCATGCATTAGTATTTGACAGATCACGTGGGATTTCAGACATGGTGTCAAAGAGAAAGATGCTCAGTATGCTTTGACATTTCATCATGAATAGACTTACTAACGAGCAACGCTTGCAAATCATTGAATTTTATTACCAAAATCAGTGTTCGGTTCGAAATGTGTTTCGCGCTTTATTTTGTTCAGCGATGAGGCTCATTTCTGGTTGAATGGCTACGTAAATAAGCAAAATTGCCGCATTTGGGGTGAAAAGCAACCAGAAGCCGTTCAAGAACTGCCCATGCATCCCGAAAAATGCACTGTTTGGTGTGGTTTGTACGCTGGTGGAATCATTGGACCGTATTTTTTCAAAGATGCTGTTGGACGCAACGTTACGGTGAATGGCGATCGCTATCGTTCGATGCTAACAAACTTTTTGTTGCCAAAAATGGAAGAACTGAACTTGGTTGACATGTGGTTTCAACAAGATGGCGCTACATGCCACACAGCTCGCGATTCTATGGCCATTTTGAGGGAAAACTTCGGACAACAATTCATCTCAAGAAATGGACCCGTAAGTTGGCCACCAAGATCATGCGATTTAACGCCTTTAGACTATTTTTTGTGGGGCTACGTCAAGTCTAAAGTCTACAGAAATAAGCCAGCAACTATTCCAGCTTTGGAAGACAACATTTCCGAAGAAATTCGGGCTATTCCGGCCGAAATGCTCGAAAAAGTTGCCCAAAATTGGACTTTCCGAATGGACCACCTAAGACGCAGCCGCGGTCAACATTTAAATGAAATTATCTTCAAAAAGTAAATGTCATGAACTAATCTAACGTTTCAAATAAAGAACCGATGAGATTTTGCAAATTTTATGCGTTTTTTTTTTTTAAAAGTTATCAAGCTCTTAAAAAATCACCCTTTATTTAAAAAACTCAGAAAAAATTCACTACTGCTATATTAGATAAGATCCATAAAGTAATACTTTATTTTACTACCTTAGGCACGAAACCCAGTTTATCAATAAGATAAATGATTTAGTTCATAAGTTAGATAAGTTCAGATGGCTGATCCCTCAGCTTGGCGGTTATGTACAGTCCTTTCTGAAACCAAAGGAAAAAGCCGCTCTAATTGGATATCAGTTATTGGCAAAACGCCCTGAATCTATCATAAGTCTACTTGGTACCTGGATGTATGAAAGTATAAGATCCAATGTGTTTTTGTCTTGATCTGGCAAAAGCGGGGTATTCGAGTAGGAAGCATTGAGCTGCTTTTATCGCATCTTCTTCCAAATATCTGACGCAGATAATATCAGGTTAGATGTTTTATTTTAACGCATGAATACAACCAATGCAAAGTGGACTTGGCTGAGGGTGAATAGTTCACTAGATCTCTTACGATTTACACTGAACCAGAAGCACTTTGAGATTGCACGGCTACTGATAGTTGACCGAGACTTACTAACCTTCAGCCAAAAGTCCAGCAGGAAAACACAAGAAGCCTACAAGACAGCTACCGGCTCCCACACCACAGTTATTAATACTGAAATATCTGTCCTAGCAAACTATTAGCTTTGAAGTTTCCTGCAGTACTGCTTTGGACAGGGACCCCAACCAGTCTTGTCATATAGTAACTCAATGCTAGCTATAAGGAGTATAGACAATTCTTAACTAGACTGATACACACAATCAGCGAGCTCTAGGCTAATGTCGATGCCCTACTGTCGGAGTGGATAGTCATCCCTTTGAAGGAAGTTTAGCTCTGAAACAGTCTACTGCTACCTTAATGGCAGCCACCTCCATTTAGAAGACGTCAGGAACGTGTTGCTATGATTTTTGTAGGATTAGCAGGGAGTTATTAAACCATCTGAGGAAATCGAAAGTCCAGAAACGACCAGCTTTGGTCGATAGGAGAGTAGTTGTGTTCCAATAGAACAATGCCAAGCCACGCATATCGATAGAAACTCGCCAGAAACTCCAAAAGCTTAGTTGGAAAATGATTATGTATCCAACTAATTGTCCCGACCTCGAATCAAGTGATAACTAATTGTTCTTGTCTGCCGAGTTGATCTTGACCAGTTAAAAAATCTGAATCGGTACCGGTTACGTAGATCCGACTGTCGTGGGAACGGCCGACAAGCTATCGAACGAAACCGGTTTCCATTTCACCTGAATACATCACACTAGCTAAACTAACTAAAACCTTTAATTATGGATTTCTTTTCATTTTATTTTTACCACACCTTATACTTGAAAAACTACACAAGCTTTTGATACTTAAAAAGCTTAACTGAGAAGCTTAGTTGTGGTATTTTTGATAAAAGCTCCTGCCCTAATTTATATGCTCTAAAATTGTAACTTCCTAAAAAATCCATCAATAGCATTTCATTTTCTGTTCAAAGATCCCACAGCCTCAACTAACAATATTTTAGAAGCTTTACTTACACACAACAGGCACCGTTACGATGATAATGATTTAAGGAGGCGAAAGGCCAAAATCAAAGAATCAAAGGGGTAAAAGCAATCAACGTAACAACTTATCAAAAGTGTACTTAGCAAACAAGAAAGAGAATAAATGCTGTGCCATGCAGACCTTTTTTCAAGTGGAGCCCTCAGACATTAAAAATAGCAACAATCAGTCAAACTGTGCGAAGCTTTTAACGAAACGTTCAACGGGGCGCGTTAGCGTAGACGAAAACGAGCTTCACTGAAGCGTAAAACATCTGAATTTGGCTGTCAGGCTGTTTAAAGAGTAAGCCCCAAAGTCAAAAATCAATGCACATGGGTCAAAAGGCATTTGACATTTGCGCTTGGTATATATATTTGCTCATAGCGATACCTGGCTCTGCTGGAGGTGACAATCGTCAACCCACCTGTGCGGAAGCAAGTCATACAGCAGTCCGGAGAATGTCAAATACAAAGACCTTACAAGCCATCATCAATCAATGTTGTGCTGCTTCACAAACGAACGGTATTTAAATTGTGAGCGGGTGGGCGAAGAGCTGCTAAAAGGAAATGCAATGACAAGAAATAAATAAAAATTGAAAAAGCTAAAAAAAATGCGAAGTAAATGTGTCCTTACGTCTAGCGTTGGAATGTCGTATGCTAGATTTGTATTGCTTTTGAATTTGGCTTGCTAAAAACTCGTGGTAAAAGAACAGCACACAAACTAGTTATATGTATATTGCGTTAAATTCGATGTTGCGCACTTTTAGGCGCTTAGCATGAACGTAATTTCTACTTGGAAGCAAGGATATGTAGTTAGCTTATGCACATACGCGTGTGTTTGTTCCCAATTCTGGCAGTTTATTTGGCTGATTCTATCAATATTCCTCTTATTGTGCTTTGCTGCCCCGTGATTGTCACCCTTTCCATTATACTCCGCTTTTGTTTTGTCACTATTCAATAGTGAAGTGTTAAAAAGGTTCCTCTTTTTCAACGCAACCTAATTGCTATGCTTTTGTTCTGCGCTCGTGAGACCTCCTGCTTCCGTCTGTCCGCTGCTTGCGTTGCGTTGCGTTATATCTTGCGACCCAATTCAATAACGCAGCATTCAATGCTCAATTCTCAGTTTCTCATTACACTTTTTTTTGAAACAATGCTCCCCTGTTGCATGCCCCGCGCCGAATGGCAGCTTCAGCTGCGGTTTGTTGTGACACTTGCGAACAATGCATTCGTTATTCTGTGGCCTGGAAATTTACTGCCTTCGCCGCAGACTGCGCAATTGTGTGCGAGATGAGGTGAATTGCGGAGTGTTGGGCCGCAAGCTCTGCGGTCGCCTACCAGATTACGCTGTTGTCAACGTGCATTCGTATATACGAGTATTACTTGCAGACTCGTACTTTAGTGCTTCGGTACTTTATCGCTTTATCGCCTTTGTTTCAAGCATTTGATGGGTTAATGATTTTGTAGTTTTGCAATCGATTTGCGGCTTTTGAGTGGGTAAGCGTATGGATTGGAGGATTGGATTGTGTGAGATAAGCTTAAGGGTTCGCAGTTGAACTTATGATCGTTAATGCCATATGCTCGTGGATTATTGTTGAGATAAGCGAGAGCTCTCAAGTAACGATTGTGATATGATATCGTATGTTATACATATTTATATGTATAAAGAAGTATTATTTCTTATAATTATTCGCCAAATTGCAAAATAAAGCCCAAATCGTGCTCATATCTTTCAAAATTTCTCGTCACCTGTGAACTTGTATTTAAAATTTATTCGTATTATAGCAATAGTTCTAATGTTTCGGCGAAAAGGAAATCCGACAGCATAACTCTCGCTTACCGCAGGCTCGAGAATACCTAAGGTATGGCCTCTTTATTATTTGTATCGAATTCATGTCAAGGGGACAGTATGGGTACCAAACCACAGTAAAATAGCAAATAATTATTAACCTGATAAGCTTGCAAAGATCAAAGATCATCAATTCTACTCGTAAGATCTTTCTGATCTATGGTAATCTACTAGAGAGATCTTAGCACCCAGCAAACTACTACGTGTTACAAAACTTTTCGCATGTCCTTTGTCATCTTGGATCTAACTCCTCTAGACATGCTGTCTAATCGGAACAAACTAGAACTTCGAAGCCTACTTGAGTTTTACTGAAGGAAACATTCTGGTCCAAGTTAAGCTAGTGCGTCCTTAGCTGTCAACAAGTGTACGTGTACTACGTGTTAGAAGGCTACAAATCTTATCGGATATCGTTTGACATGTTGAATCTCACTCCGCTAGACACCCTGGTGAATCGGCGGAAAGGAAAGGAAATCCTTAAAGGGATTAAGGCGATTTAACAATTTTTACTGAAATTTTTTTTATACCTTGAAGAACGTATGTGGTATTAAGTTAGCCAAGAAGTTTTCAAAGCCGAGTAGAAGAAAACTTAGGCCATCAGTAGGCCCATTGTTCTCCCAGATGTAATTAAACTAAATTAAGCCTTATTCTGAAACTCAGTGAATTTATTGACAACCTTAATTTTTTCATCCGAAAACATCTGTTAAGTTGGATCATTGGGAGCCATGGAAAATAACCCGCTTCATCCATTGAAGGCTCGGCATTCACATAGATAATATGTATGGTAAGTGTTTCCTTATCCTACGCGCGTGCTCTACATTCCGCCGAGTCTGCTTTTTTAGTTTTTTCCTCCATCCATCGCTTCAAACAACTCTTGAAGGAGTCGAATGGTCCAAGGCAGTTTAGAGGAATTGTGCTTCCAACTACTCCCGACCTGCCCAGCTCGTCTACCTTTACGTTTCTTTCTATTCCTATATGACGCAGTTGATAATAATCGAGTTACCTATTCAGAGTCCAGTTATTGCCTGCTTGCTTAACCTTTCGGAGTCAGCTAGTGTTAGCACTACGAATAGCTTTAATTGAAACTTGGTTATCCACTAGAAGGTTTATGGACTTGCTAGTTTGAACAGAAGGCCACTATAAACCTTTCGTTATGCCCACAATTTAAACCTGAAAGACTGAAAAATAGTCATTTACTTTGAAGCTACCTACTGTATATGAATTACTAAAGAAGATGTCCACTCTTGCTTCGTCAGTGGATATGTAGATTTTACCTTTGAAACTTTCGATTACAGAACCATTGGTCCATTCTACTCTCCTGAAGAATGAAAACGTTGTGTTTGGGTTTAATTTCTCATAGCTCTGCTTTTTTCGATTGCACTGCCAATTTAGCCCGAGTTCGTTAACAAGCTGGATATCATGTTCGACACCATGTCCGTAGTGCGGCCGAATCTAACTACAATGGCCTAAAATCATGAGGAGTCTAGCCATAGGTATAGCCTGTTAATTCTCTTGTACATGTGTTGGCAGCATGTCGAGGATAACATCCAGAGCCTTTATTGTCGCAGCTTTCATTGGAAACTTATTTGACGAGATATCGTCATGAAAATTGACATGAATTATTGTCAAAAAAAACCGACCCAATCACAGAAAAAATTGTTTAGATGTCCATTCTTACAATAATAGACTCAGCTGTCATACCAACCAACCGATCAAAATCAAGTTCTGGAATGGAATATTTTGCATTTTTGAGGGCTTGTAGCTTCGCGGCAGACGAAGGTAACGTGTTTTGTTTTAATTTTATAAAGGAAATGTTGAGTAATCCAAGTGTGAACTTCCTCAATTTGTTAGCTAGTTCTGTGCTCGAAAGCCAGGTTATATATAGAATATGAGAAAAGAAATGCGACTTGTTTTTATATATGTATAAGTACTATTCTACCATATTAAGGAGATCAGCCAACTAGCCTAACCTAACTATTCTCCAGCGCTTTACCGGAACCAAATTAACAATGCAAATATTGTAGGTTCATTAATCTATACATACATATACATAACGGGTGATTTTTTTGAGGTTAGGATTTTCATGCATTAGTATTTGACAGATCACGTGGGATTTCAGACATGGTGTCAAAGAGAAAGATGCTCAGTATGCTTTGACATTTCATCATGAATAGACTTACTAACGAGCAACGCTTGCAAATCATTGAATTTTATTACCAAAATCAGTGTTCGGTTCGAAATGTGTTTTATCGACAAATTTTGTTCAGCGATGAGGCTCATTTCTGGTTGAATGGCTACGTAAATAAGCAAAATTGCCGCATTTGGGGTGAAGAGCAACCAGAAGCCGTTCAAGAACTGCCCATGCATCCCGAAAAATGCACTGTTTGGTGTGGTTTGTACGCTGGTGGAATCATTGGACCGTATTTTTTCAAAGATGCTGTTGGACGCAACGTTACGGTGAATGGCGATCGCTATCGTTCGATGCTAACAAACTTTTTGTTGCCAAAAATGGAATAACTGAACTTGGTTGACATGTGGTTTCAACAAGATGGCGCTACATGCCACACAGCTCGCGATTCTATGGCCATTTTGAGGGAAAACTTCGGACAACAATTCATCTCAAGAAATGGACCCGTAAGTTGGCCACCAAGATCATGCGATTTAACGCCTTTAGACTATTTTTTGTGGGGCTACGTCAAGTCTAAAGTCTACAGAAATAAGCCAGCAACTATTCCAGCTTTGGAAGACAACATTTCCGAAGAAATTCGGGCTATTCCGGCCGAAATGCTCGAAAAAGTTGCCCAAAATTGGACTTTCCGAATGGACCACCTAAGACGCAGCCGCGGTCAACATTTCAATGAAATTATCTTCAAAAAGTAAATGTCATGAACCAATCTAACGTTTCAAATAAAGAACCGATGAGATTTTGCAAATTTTATGCGTTTTTTTTTTTTTAAAAAGTTATCAAGCTCTTAAAAAATCACCCTTTATATAATCACTGATTGGCGGGTGTATGGTAATCATTTAAAATTTCTATTTATTAAATACATATGAGTACGCAATCATAATTATGTTAAATACGGCTTTAAACACTCAACGCTCCAAATAACGCATACGATTAACCATTAGACTCATGGAGTGCAGACCAAGCTATTATTAAGAAGGAAAGTACCAATTAGTGACAATAAATTCTCGTCAAAGTGGCTCATTAGCATGTTGATAAATATTTGTAAAAACAAATTACATAAGTAGTGCTAATGAGATAGTACAAAATAAGGAAACCTCACGGCGGCAGAATAGTTAGTCCCAAAAAAAACTACAAAAAGAGGCGAGTCTGAAGTGTAATGTGTAGGGATGTGCCAACCACCGGTTTTGGATTGCAGAATGCTTATAGAAGCTAGTAAAAGGACGGAAGTGAAATATTTGTTGTTAAAATACTCGTAGAGTGTGAAATTCAGCATTTGTTTGACCTTCCTTTGCTGAACATCAACTTTTTAAAAATTGAAATAGGCGACCCGAATATATCTGAGTGTCCCTATAGGATCTACATACACTCGGGTGTTAAAATGAGTGTGCAAAGTATTGTGGCACGTGTGGCACAAACACATAACTACGTTGAAAAGTATGCTCTTCGTTCCTGATCCGTGGCACAAATGTATGTTTTTCCTTTTTGAATCTCGTGTCAGCAGCAGCGTCAGCACTCGCTGCTCTTCCGTCATGGGATAAGCAATTAAAATGTGTTAGCGCCGTCTGTGAGTGTATGCATGTATACAAAAATGTTCATTTGTAACCCTCGGGACGAAAGCAGGATAATGAGCGTGTTGCTCGCTTAGTGCGATCACGGCTTGTGGCACATTGCGCCAGCGACAGATGTTTTCCAATTTGATTAGATTGTTTTTGTTTGTGGAAGGATGATTTTTCCTCATTTTCTTTTCTTCATTCCTGTTGTTGTTGTTATTGGTTCTTTTCGAAATTTCGGCTTGAAATATGTGTGTTTTATAGGTCCGATGCACCCTTAGTTTTCCGTGAAATATGCTTTCAAGTTGGTGGCACGTGCATGCCGCGCATAAACCACTAGCTCATTGCAACATCAAAGTGCAACGCGCCGTTATGCAATGGACTATCGCAGTTATCCATTTGTTAATTGTTAGAAATTATTGCTGCATGAATATGAGGCTGCCACGCACTTCCCTGCGTGTACAGGGTGGTTTTCGCAAACTTCCTCCGAAGCGAGGGGGGGAGCTTAAGTTTGCTGCAACCCTTGCCATGTTTTCTTTACCTCCGTTTAGCCGGTTAGTGACATTTATCTGTTGTTTACAGTAAGCAGGCTTCTTTGCATGTTTGCTGGTAAACTGTTTACAGTGGAAATCAGACGCAGCAAACAAAGAAACACCCAACAAGTTGCAAGCAAAGATAAATGCCACTTTGTAGGTTTGAAGCAGCCATCGTTGTTTTGGTGCGCAACAAATTTAGCGACGTGTTCATGCATTCAAATGGAAAATTATGTGCTTAGCAGCAGGAGCAGCGGCAGCAGTTGTCTGGGAGTTGACACCTAGCGAGACAAAGGTGTGCGTTTGCTTTTGTTTGTGTGTGTGGAACGTGTGGCAACTGGCGATTATGCATTTGTTTGCTGTGGCGCAGTTGCCGTAATCTTTCAATAATTAGTTGCAGCTTTGCTCAGGTACCAATAAAGGCCATAATTTTCAATTTTGTGTTTGCATGGAACTGTAAGGCTTGATGCTGACTCAGCAGAAATGTTGAAAAATAAGAAAAAATGTTCAATTTACTTGCACTTAAGTTAGCATACGAGGGTTGCGAACGAGCATATTAATCATCGAAAATCACTTCACTGTTTCTAAAATAATTCTCCATTAAGATCTAGACCCTTTTGCCTGCTTTTGAACCAATTTTCGTAGCTCCCTTGGCATTCAGATTGAGGTATCGCCAAAACATGAGCTCTAAACGCATCAAACCGTCTCTTCAGTGGTCGAGAAAAGCATTGAGTTTGGAAAGAAAAGAAGTTTTTAGTTGCTAAGTGAGGACTAGATAGTGGAAGACCCGCAAAATGATTGAGTTCTCATCAACACATACAGTCGCTATCGAGCTCATACGCATAAATCAGTCTCACTATCAATAAAATGCGAACAGATCGGAGATCCGAATTTTACTCCAAGATCCTTCTGGTCGAGGTAAGCTAGTGATCTCTTATCAGCTAGCAAACTACCACCTAGTAAAATACCAGTATTATTATCCGATCTCATCAATATCTCGTAAGTTGGAGCTTTAGAAGCCGTGGAATATATCCCGTCTTAGCCGTCTGAAGGCTGGAAATTCGTAAAGATACTGTTCCAACGTCTCATGGTATAGAGTGATCCGTCTTCGGCGCTTAGTTTTCCTGATTTCTTAAAAGTCAACTGGCAAAGAAATGGTTGTGTACCACTCAGTATTAATTGTTCTGCGTTGATCTAGTGATAATGTTGCGACATGTCCAGTTTTCCCAACAAAACAGGCAACTATTTGCTAGAACCATTTCGATCGCGAACCACTTTTATTGGATTCCACTCATCTAGAAACACCCATACAGTCACTTTCGGGCTCATACGTATAAATTCAAGCTTCATCGCCTGTCACGATGTCATAGACATGTTTCGAGACATCGTTATCGTATTTTTTTTAACATTTCCCTCTACCAATGGACACGAGCCGTTGAGCGTTTAAACAATAACGTGGGATTCCACGTGAACAAATATTTTTTACAGTCAAATGTTCATGCAATACTCGTATGGTCTCACTAATGCTAATAGTTC
Source organism: Bactrocera dorsalis (assembly GCF_023373825.1). Taxonomy (NCBI): domain Eukaryota; kingdom Metazoa; phylum Arthropoda; class Insecta; order Diptera; family Tephritidae; genus Bactrocera; species Bactrocera dorsalis. The sequence continues at coordinate 88,171,380 of NC_064303.1, forward strand.
TCTCAATCTCATAGATCACGTAATGATCTTGCAATATCACTTTGTACATCAATCGTTTCCGGAACAACAACTGATTTGGTCGACGAAGTTAGGCTTGGTGTGAATTAAGAACTCGTTCGGTTTCACCATATCATCCATAAAAACTGGTCCTTAAATAAAAATAAATCAATACGATGTTAAACATACTGTAGGCATTACAACGCCATTCTTTTGACGGCATGAAGTCAACAAGGTTCCTAAGAGTTCCATCGGTTATATTGTTGTGCCAACCATTATGGAAACCCGCTATTAACTCCTTTTTTGTTGGTGAGTTTCTGTTCAGCTACATTTCGCTTCATTACGTACCATAAGTGCTCAATTGCATTTAGGTCTGGGGAGTTACCCGTCCAAGTCAACCGTGAAATTCCTATATCGTCAAATTCTTTTTCAAGCTGGGAAAAAATTTAATTCTTATTAATATTTTTTTTGCAATTTTATTGTTGAGAAGCATGACACAATTAATACAAAATATTACTTACGGACTTAGCTAGGTGGCATGGCACAGAGTCGCCTTGAAAAACGGTCCTCTCCGAGAGCCGGAACTGAACATTTTTTCAAAACTTGCCTTGAGCATTCATTGTGTCTCATAAAAAGTGCAAAGGACCACAGATGAAGTAAGAAAAGCATCCCCAGATCATCTGACTTTGAGGGAACTTAACGGTTTTGACAATACATTTTTCTTCATATCGCTCTCTTGCAAAGCGGCGCATATAGGGCAAATTGTTGGCACACTGTAGGTTGAACTTGCTTTCTTCTGACCACAAAACGTTTCTTCATTGCTCAAGTCTTCAATTCTTGTACTTGTCTGCCCATTCTAGACTCATTTTTTTTCATTTTTTGGGTCAGCAGAACGTCTTCCGAACAAACTGTCTTCTTGTAACCTGTACTGTTTTCTTATTCACACTTATTTTCACTCCATAACGTGTTTCCAGCTCTGCCTGTACAGTAGCAGCTCTTTTCAATCGTTCCTTAACACTTATCATTATTATTATGCCATCAATGCTTTTGCTAGTTGCACGTTTGGGAGCAGAACGTTTTTTTCGCCCAGATCCTTTAAAATATCATTTTTTTTGCAAGAAACGTACCACAGTTGAATGTGAATAGTCCACTCTTCTAACAATGGTCCTATAAGAAAGACCTTCCTTGACCAACGAGCACTCGCGAATGACTTTCATTTGCTGTCAACACATCAACAATACTGCAACGCGGGAAATCGCCTTTATTGATTTACAAATTAACCGGTAAATTCCCCACATTTTTAACTTGAATGGCGGTGTTGCCACTTTTCATGACCGACAGAGTATACTATATATGATACAGACGTCGGATCCCCTATTAATTATTTTTCCTTTAATATTTATTATTTTATCTTTCGTTTCTAGTGGGTTTCATCCTACTATGATTTTCTTTAGCTTTCAGAAACTATCTACCTTGATCTAATATAAAAACTTTTCAAAATTTCATTGTAGAAATTATAGTTCTGACAAATTGTTTTAAATTCTAAACAGATATGGTCGAAAGGTATAGGATAAGATAACACAAATAGACGCGGATTACACCGCGACTTTGGATATATTATGTCCTCTCCTAAATCACAAAGACTCACCTAGCTCCAGCATATTGATAAAGTCCAATATACTGCTATTTGCGATATGATCACTGTTTGGAAACATGGATCCCAGGGCCTTTATCTTGCGTCTGCAGGTCGAAATGTATTCTTATTATTCTTTTCCTTTTATTATACTTTTGTCACCTGTCGATTTCAGGTTGGCCATTAAGTAGCATGTTATACTCCTCAAAATTTTATCATTTATTTATGTATAACTAACGACGGATCCACTACCCAAACGGTCTTTTGAGTTGTCCATTTCGTGAGCTATAGAAAAATGACTTGGTAAAATCGGATCTTAAGTGATTTTAATAGATATATGTATTAAAAATACGATTTGTATCGACAATGTTTTCCAAGGGTCATAACAAGTGTTAAATCTAACTACACTAACACTCTTATAAGTTTTTCATAAATTCGAAATCGTTTTAAAATTATAATAACATGACTGCCACCCCAACATGCCACACCTCAATATTTTATATTGAAAATCTTAATTGTGTTTCTGCTTTGTGCCACAATTTAGGGTGGACGCTGTGGTAATCTGTGAATGGACGCACGTGTTCCAATGGAATATGAGAGATTAATAAATGTTCAAAATATCATTACAAAAATTATATTTATAATACACGTACATATGTACATATGTACATATGTATATACAGTTTATGCACTGTTTATTTTCCGAGCCGTATCAAGCCTTTCATCTAACACACTCATTTGTTTGTTGCACATACTACATACCTACCTAGTATTCCCGCACTGCTTTTGTTGTAGAATTTTGAATATGAAGCTTTTGTGATCCAATTTTTAAATTACATTTTTTCACACCCCGTTTCGCGTGTTTTTCACCGTCAGCTAATTTTGTTTTTCTCCCTTTCCACTAATATTATTTGATTCGTATACAAAATATGGACACATACACAGCTACGTAGACTGTGTATGTAGACTGTGTATGTGCGTATGAGTGTGTGTGCGGGCGGCAATAATTCAAAATGCACACATCTGTGCATTGTCTACGCATAAGTTTTCATAACAAATCTTATGAGATTCCATGTACCCTCCCAACTTCTATCGAAGCGGGAAATCGTTGTAGAAATCACAAGTTTCCGGATAAAAACAAGCAAGCAGCGCAACAACAAAAACACCAACAACAAGATTGAATGTAAGAGTTTAAATAAAAAGAAAAAACAGGCGCGTGGAATTATGGCGAGTTGTTGGCGAAGAGTAAAATCTCTGTAGCCACATTATTGTGAGCTGTGTTGCCCTTGTGGCAACAAACAAGCTGCTGCAGCCAGCTTCTTACTTTACATGCAGCGCACTAGAAATGCTCGCCGCAGCTTCTTATGCTGATTTGCCTGCTCGTCTTCATAATATTCTATGCTCCACGCCATTTATTCGCCCTGCCATGCGGCTAGACGCATATTTCATTGTGGCAATAAACTAAATTTTCTTTATTAAATGTCAAATGTGTTGCATCCACTGTTGTTGCACTGCCAACAATGTATTATGTAGCCAATCTATTTGTCTCGTCTGCTGGCGCTCAATATGCCCGCTGCCTTCGATGTACGCGTATAGTGGCGCATTCAATGTCGTGGTCTCTAGATCTCTTCTTGCCACAAACGCTTTTCTTGGATTATGCAAAGCACTATGTGGCATTTATGTTTATGCTGCGGCCAGCGTCGGCGCTGGCGTCATTTGGTGGCATACGGCTGGTGCCGCCGCAGATGAGGTCTGATTTTTATAGCTCACTGAGATATTTACCGTGTATTGCATGCAACAAGCACTGCCTTGCAGCTACCACAATAGTTTAAAGCGCTTACCTGCAGAAGCACTTGGGGAGCGGCGTTTGTGGGGTGAAAGTGTCTAAACAATGTTTAAATTTAAAAATTATTATATAAAATGATGAATATCAGAAAATTTCCGAATCAACATTATTTATCAGCCTGGCGTCTTGGTGTTATAGTTGTAAAAATAGCTGCAACCAAATGCTTCATCTCCTCGATACCAGCGCATGCTTAGCTAAACATGCCACAGCTCTAATTTCATTAAACATCTGCTTGTCACAATCTGCTTAGAAGAAGAATCCATCGCTTTGCTTTCTTCTCTAGATTCCTACATTCCCTTTGCTAACTTTGCAGTCGTGAGCGGCGCACCTTTGCGGCCATGCGACTCATAATGCCTTATATAATTTCTCTATAATTGCTTTACATGTGTGATACGCACACATCCATAGATAGTTCGTAATCTTATACCATTTCCTCTACATGTTGTTTGTTGTTATATGTTCCCTCCTCACTTTTCTTACCACCGCTTACATAAATATTTTGCCAGCTGATCATCGCCAATTGCACGCATTGTATGATGGGGTCTTGTGATAAATCACAGCTGTCTTTCATCTGCTTCGTGGTGGTTGATGCTGTCAAAAGAGGCTGTTGACTAGGTCTCTAAGATATATTGTAGGTTTGTGGTTCATGGAATACTATAAAATACAATCGAGTTTTTTCGTAGAGAAGTTATGTACATATTTGTTGATTGATACTTGATTACAAACACGAACTTTATACTACAAAAATCTGTCTATTATACTAAAGGGTAATGTATTTCAAGGATCCATACTTTTTTTAAAGAAAAAACACATAAACTTCAAATTTAATGGACAATGTTTAGCATCAATCGAAAAAACATTCTTTGGATTCATGTTTTGAAGATTAACTCTTTCAAATGTTGGTCGCGGCTACGTGCCAATGGGTCCATCCGTTGAGTCCAATTTTGGATGACTCGTTCGAGCATTTCGACTGGTAACTGGCGAATGACACAAGTAATATCTTTCTCCGACCTGAATCGAAGTGGGATTGTCCGCATAGCCTAATGACTTTACATATCGCCAAAACCAAAACTCTAACGGTGTGATATCATACGATCTTGGTGGCCAATCCACCGGCCCAAAACGTGAAATTATCTGCTCACCGAAGTGTTCTCTCAATAAATCCATTGATTGATGCGATATGTGAGAAGTGGCGCCGTCTTGTTGAAACAAAATGTCGCCGAAATCAGGAGCTTCAATTTCTGGTATCAAGTAATCAGTTATCATGACGTGATAACAGTCGTCATTGACGGTTACGTTCTTGCCGGCATCATTTTTGAAAAAATATGTACCGATGATTCCATCGACCCACAAACCAAACCAAACTGATATTTTTTGGATGAAATGATAGCTCTTAAATCTCTTCAGGTAGCTCTTCGTCCCAAACCTGGCAATTTTGCCTGTTTCTGTACCCATGGAGACAGAAGTGGGCTTCATCGCTGACCAAAAATTGTATAGTAACGGTCAGATCTCCTTGGAACTTTTCAAAAGCCCATAGACTGAAGCGATATCGTTTGGGAAGGTACGAGCGTCTACAGTTCCTGGAAAAACTGTATTTTGTATGCTTTTAATTTAAGATTTCGACTTAAAATGTGCCAAGTCGTTCCACACTTCAGACCGAGTCTCCGCAAACGGCGCCGAATCGACTCTCCACCGTGCCGTGAATAAATTCCAGTCAAGAGATTTCTACCACTTTTTGCAGCAATTGAGGACATATGTCGGCAATAAAGCGCCGAATATTCTCTTCGAAGGAGTCAACCGTGTCGGACTTAGCTGCAAAGACAAGCGTCTTCACATACTTCACACAAAAAATAGTCCAGCGGTGTTAGATTGCACGACATTGGAGGACACCCACAGATGGGATATGATGTGCTCTCTAAAATTTTCCGTCAATAAATTAATTTTTTCGTGGGAATCAAAGCTCAATCAAAACAACTTCCTCCAATTGAGGCACGAAAGAGTCATTACTCATGGCTATTTACCGGAGACTGTAACATTATGGCCGGCTTCATTTTTGAAGAATGGTTTCCTCTGCCCATAGAACGCGAAATACCAAACAGTTACTTCTTGAGTGGGGATGTAACGGCGTTTCGACAATGTAGTTCAGTCCACTCAAACCCTTCCAATGCAATAATTTTGTTTATTAACGAATCCTTTCAACCAAAAGTGAGTTTCGTCACATTGGCGCGCAAAACCAAAATCCTTCCGGAAAATATACATATTAATATTTTGGCGTCCAGTAGACCGATAAGGCCTACAATAACCGAACTCAAAGGCGTACCATCTTTCCGTTTAAAAAAATATTAACTTCAACAACTTAACACTGTTTCAATTTAATTGTGCAATATAACTTTGGAACGCAACATTTGTGCGGCTGACGTGAGAGTGGTGAATTTATGCCCTGTGGCACTTAATCGATGGTACCGCGCCAGACTTATCGGTACTTGCTACTGTTATTGCTGCCACCAAAGCAAATATAATAAAGTTAAGAGAGGCAGAGAATGGAGTGGATTGCAAAGGAGGCCGAGCGGAGGAGGGCTGGCGCAGACAGCAAAACAAACGGATAATTCTTTTATTGCGATTTTTAATTACATTTTTATTTTGAGGCTTACATTGCTGCCACATATCTTTAATATACATTTTTATACCCTGAACAGGATATATTAAGGTTGCCACTAAGTTTTTCACTTTCAAAAGGATGAGTTGACTCAATTTAGGCATGACCGTATGTCTGTCAATCCGTTCATTCGCTCGTCGCGCCCTAGATCCTCAGTATTTGAGATATCGATCTGAAATTTTGAACACGTCGTTTTCTCTCCTAGAACTTACTCATTTGTCGGAACCGGCAATAGCAGACTACTATCGTATATAACTGCCACACAAACCGGCCCATCAATATCAAGTTCTTCTGAAAAAAACTTGAACCTGTGAAGGGTATTACAGCTTCGTTGCAACAGAAGCTAACGATTTTTTTTTATTTTTTTTATTTTATTTTATGGAAAAACAGAAAATTCAGTGGACTGCACTCGCAGTGAATGGACCTGCTGCACAGATTCCGCCCATCCATGCAATGAACACTGTAACTGTTCCCAACCATTGTAACTGTTTGTACAACGCAACGACGTAAAAAATTTTAATTGCATTTAAATGCGACATTTATTTACATGTAAAGTTATTGTTGCCTGCAAATAATTCAAATGTGCCACACACACACACAGACTCTCATACTCAATGTACTGCACAGACTACCTTTAGAGATGAACTGCGAACTGCGACGGACAGCAATATGAGTTCGTTTTCGCATAGAAATATCCAAACAGTTCATTCGGAACAAACATAACCTCCAACCCAACGCTCTTTATTGCATTACAAGTGCCGAAAAATACATTTATCTCGTCTAACATTCCCATGCAAGAATGTCAGTGTTGCACAGTGTAGTGTGGTTCGACGGACAACTGTGTCCAACATCGCGTGCTGACAACAGTGCACAATGCGTCGGTGTCACGCAATGCGAACCTTGGGTGTCTCAATGTAAAAAATGACAAAGTCAACAAATAGGGAAGAACTTAGTTCGGCTGTTGACGAACATTAGATAACTTAGCAATTTGGGAGAATGAAATCATGACAAATATTTTCAACTGCTTGCAGGCCTTTACAATAACAATAATTTACTCATTCGTTAGTAGACAAAATTGTAAAGTGTTAACTAAGTAATGTCACTATTTTCATCATACAACTGTTAAGAAAAAATATAATTAATTTGCGGTTAAGTTAGGTTACGTAAGATGGCTAATCTCTCAGCATGCCGGGGGATCACATTCATACTGTTATGTACAGTCCTTTGACTTCAGTTCCTGTAGTTGAATCTCAACTGTCGGCCGAAACGCGCTGAACCTATTACAATTCTGCTCAGGTGTTTCCACCTGGATATCTAAAATTTGGGATCCGAGGGGTTTTACTTGATCTGACAAAAGCGGGAAGTGTTGAGATGATTCTATGTCGTCCTCTTCCAAACAACTGATACAGCTGGTAAGATGTTCGATTCAAAGGCATGAAATTCGATCGGATAGTGCCCCGTCAGACCTCCTATAACCATTGAAAGCTGGGCCTTGGTGAGAGCGAAGAGTTCTAGTTTTATTCTCTTACGATTCAACCTGGGACAGAAAGACCTTGCGATTGCATAGCTATTGGTAGTTGACCAACACTTGCTGAGCTGTTCTGTTAATCCAGTAGTGAAGCACAAGAAGCCAACAAAACTACTACCCGTTACCATTCCGCAGTTATTGAGACTAAAGTTCCAGACAACCAAACCAACATAATCTAATCATAAAATAACTCGCAGCTAGAAATAAGGAGTCTAGACTTTCACTCAACGTAGTCAAATCATCAAAGTGGTTAATAACCACTCTGCAGGAGGACAGCACTCCGAAGCAGTAGATCCATTGCTATCTGTATGTCAGCCACCTCCGCTTAGAAGACGCTACAGAGGTTACGAAACCTAAAACTGGAGCTAGTGATGATTATGTTGACCTGTTGAATACTCGCTAAGTTATACGCAAGTGCAGTCTTTTCCAGCGCCTTCCACCAAACAACAATTTTGTAAAACATCATTGACTTAACTATGATTTCATAGAGCCAAAAAACTACATTTGGTGAGGGTTCCCAGCTTTTGCCAATGTCTGCTTTGCAGCGGTATAGGCCACCAATGAATTCCTTGCTCTTTTCTCGATGTTGGGTTTCCACGCGAGCTTCTTGTATAGGTTGAGCCCTAGGTACTTAACTCTGTCAGTAAAAGACGCGTTCCTCTCATTTATGCTAAATTCGCCCCCAGTATTTTGTACTTCCTAGTGAATTAAATCAATTAGGTCCTGATCAGATTTATGGAGAGGTTTTTAGCACTCCAATTGTATTTGATGCATCATCTTCCTTAGATAGAGCAACCCAAATCAATTCGACTCGTCAGTCCAACCATTTTAAAATACTTATATACTATATATATAACTCTATGTTTATTTAGTAAGCTTTGTGCACCGTGTTTCGTTGGTATAAAAACTAACAACGATTGCAACAATGCAACACTTGACTATGAGCAATAAAGTCAACAATGTTTGCTAAAGCAATTGTGTCACACTAAAAGCCAGCAACTGCGAAAACGGGAAGCCAGTAGCGGTGGCATTAGCAAAGCGCAACTCGTTTAGCTTTAACGCGCTAACTGCAGTCGTTGTTGTTCATTTTGCGGTTGCGTGGGTTTGTGAGACAGCAGCGACGTGTCCGTACAGACAGCTATGGTTTGCCGCTGTTGCCGGCAACTTGTCAAAATTTTTGGCGAAACAAAAAACAACAATCATGAAAAGTTGTAAATAATGCGGCTAAAATAGTTGACGCTGTGGGAAAATTTTATTTAAATTCAGTTTAGGATCGTTAGGTTTCATGAACAAATCTTTAATGGAGTTCAGTGAAAGCTTAGTGTTTTTTTCAAGTGTTTTCGGATCTAACCTGATTAATGCTTTTATTTAATTTGAGATCATGAAACATAAACAGGTTATATTAAGATTGCCATGAAGTTTATAAATCCCGGAAGGAAGCGTCGGAGCTTCTATAAAATACAATATACTATGTCCATCTGTATATACGCGAACTACACTCTCAATTTTTGAGATATCGATGTGAAGCTTTGCTATGTTCTTTTCTCCACAAATAGCAAATCACTTGTCGGAACCGCTGATATCGGATAACTATAGCATATAGTTGCCAAACAAACTGATCGATTTATGTAGAGTCCTTGTATGGAAAACTTTTTCATTTAAGGAGATATCTTCACGAAATTTAGCTCGAACTATTGATTAAGACAATGCTACAATATCCGAGAAAATTTTTCAGATTGTGCCACTATAGCCTATAGTTACATACAAATTGACTAGTTAAACTCAAAACCTAGTATGGAAAACTTTTTTATTTAATGAGATATCTTTACGAAATTTGGCAAGGAGTATTATCCAAGACAACTATATAATCTCGAAAAAAATTGGTCTGATTGGACCATTATAGCATATAGCTGCCATACAAATTGACCACTCAAACTCAGGACCTTGTATGAAAAACTTTTTCATTTCATGAGATATCTTCACAAAATTTGGCATAGAGTATTATCGAAAGGATTGCTATAATACGCGAGCAAAGTTTCCAGATCGAAGAACTATAACATATAGCTGCCATACAAATTGACCACTCAATCTCAAGTCCTTGTATGGAAAACTTTTTCATTTAAGGAGATATCTTCACGAAATTTGGCATGAAGCATTATCCAAAAAAAAAAATACTATAGCATATAGCTACCATACGAACTGATCGATCAACAGCAAGTGCTTGTATCGAAACTTTTTTATTTTCAAAGTTATTATAGCTGCGGCTCAACCGAAATTAACAGTTTTTCGTGATTTCAGTTAACTGGTTTCTATATTTTTATTATTCTAAGCATTATTGGCTGAGTTATATGTATAATGCAAATTCACCAATTCCGTCATCCGCTTGTCATGTTTGCCAGTATCTACCAAATATTTAATTAAAACCACTGCACGGATGTAATTATCAAATTCCAGCCATTCAATTAGCAAATCGTGTCTAACATTTAAAAGTTGTGAAAAATTTAAAATTGTCGAAAAAACGTAAAATTATTCGAAATCATTTATTCTAGCCCGCAGCGTGTTTTCGTTTCAATTACAGCTGGTGTCTGTCGCTAAACTGTGGCATATTTTGTGGCAACCAACGCGCGGCATGCGACATGAGTACACATACTTGTGCATTGCAGTGCATTCGAAAACATTGAAAGCCATTTGGGTTAAATGCCAGCCTAATACGGGCTAAGTACGGTCGCATTAGTTGTGGATCGCCAATTGCAACTGTAACTGACACCTTCGCCGCTGCTGCATTATTGGCGGCGTCGCGTGATGCTCTCATTACAAATAATTACACTGTATATTATTTCGTACATAAGTGCATGCAAACGCAGGCACACACACATACATACATACATATATACATAAAGGTCAGGCAGTTGCGAATTAAGCGTTTTGACACCAAACACAACAACAATGCGCGCTGCTATCCGCTTTGGCTGCGCCGCTGTAATGCAAATTAATTAGTTTGTCACCAAAAACACTTAACCATCTGCGTGTGTGTGTGTGTGTGTGTGATTGTAGACTGGTGAATATATGGGTATGTCAATAGTCATAATGACCAGCGAAATGCCTGTGGCTGCGATGGATCATGGTGTAAGGGTATTAAAAATTTATTTGACAGATAATAAATTAATGAATTCGTGTTAGTAAGCATTGTGGAGACTTATTATGCAGCAGTAATAGAAATTTACACTTCGTCGCGTGGAAATAGATATACTTCTTACTTATACTTATATGTACATAAGAATCATTGCTGAGAAATATCTAAATCACTAGTTCAGAGTGTGCTTCTCGCTATATAACAGAATAAAGATCACCCTGTTCATATTAATCCTCCCTGATCATATTAATTAACATATTGAGCTGATAGCCAGGCAGTAAAGTTATGAGCTCAAAGTATTCAGAAAAATGACTCATTGCAAGAAAACATGTCGTTCATTTGCCTGGCTTGTGCAAAACAATGAATCATAAAATGAAGGAACGAATGAATTCAGTCCGTTGAAGCATTGAGTAACCGTCTTCTACTTTAGAATACTCCAGCGGGCCACCTGTGTATTGGGTTTTAATGTCATGAACAGGGTATATTAAGTTTGCCTCGAAGTTTATAACACGTAGAAAGAAACGTCGGAGACCCTGTACAAATATAAAGGGTGTCCCATTTCGAGGTTCTGTACTTTTTTAAAGAAAAAACACAGAAATTTCAAATGTAATGAGGAATGTGTGTTATCATTAGAGAGAACATTCTTTGACATTTATTTGGCGCAGTCTTGTAGAAACCAAATGTCGATATCGGGCTACTATAGGTCATAACTGTCATGCAAATCGACCGATAAAAACTAAGTTCTTGTAAAGAAAAATTATTCCTTTGTGAAGGGTATTCTATACAACCGAAGTTAACGTTCTTCCTTGGTTTTTTTTTGTTTTGTTTTATTTTTCACGCCCGAATTGTATTACTTTGCTTCGCTGTAGGATTTGTCAGCTTCTAAATCAGCGTGACGAGTTGATAGACGCTTGCGGTTGCGCCAATGCGAATGTGGAATGTTTATAACAAATATTATGGCATGAAAAAGTTGACATGCAAATACCTACTATGTTCATTGTGAATTGGAAATATGTATTTTCTCGCTTTATTAAGGGGTTACATGGGTTTTCTCGAAAAAAAACTGATTATTTTCAATAATTTTTTTCATATAAAATTTTATTATTTTAAAGCTACATAGCCTAAAAAGTCGAGGGAAAATATTCAAACCTCGGCCACTACAACTTGTTTTCCGGCAGAAAGGAAAAATGGAAAAATGCCTCCGCATTGACAGCAGAACTTCTAACAGGATGATCAAAAGTAAAAAGAAAAAACTACATCTTTTCATTACGACCATACACTAGATATTGAAAACATAAACAAAAAACAAAATTGGAAAAATAGTATTCTTGGCTGACGTTCTTGCAAAAAATTCAATTCTCAATGCAATTGAATGCAATTCTCGATTATTTGAAATAATAGTTTTAAATGAGCAAAAAAAATTTTTGAAACCCTGTTTAAGGGGATATTCTAGTCTAGAAAACAAATTTTGGGCAGTTTTTTTTTAATTTTATTTAAAAAAAATCAAAAAATATTTTTACTATCCATTTTTTATGGTGTTTTTATTGATATCTTAAGAATACAAAAAAAAAAAAATGTTACAAAAAAATATTAAAAATTAAAATAATTAGAGGGGGTGGGGGAGAGACAGGTGTAAAAAAAATGGCGCATCCTGGTGACATTGATCCTGACTCTCCTGGTGGTCTGAAAAAAAATCAAAAGAAATTCTTAATCAGTAAGGATGCTGTTATAGTCCCTACCTCAGGGAACACGAAAAATTTTTTTTTTGAAAAATGGCGACTGCCTGAAAATAAAAATCATTTTTTACGCTTTTTTTTGAAATTCCTGAATTTTTTTAAATATTAAAAACAAAGGATTAAGGATTATATAAAGATAAAGGATTATATAAAGAAGGTTCACACAAAATTTCAAGTAAATCGGTTGTATAGAACTTGAGATAATGCCGGTACCGTGTGGAAAAAAGTAGTTTCGAGAAAAACGCGTTTAAAAAAGTGAGTCTACCTATGTACCTACCTGGCCAGGTACTGTGTCACTAAAGTAACTGTAGCCCTTAAAATAATTTCAATTTTTAAAAATCCTTTGGAGAATATGTTCTTAAGGGTCTAAACTTTAAATATATATGAAAAAAATCGAATTTTTCAAAATTCTGGAGTAGAATACCCCCTTAAAGTTTTACTAAGATCGGTTGAGTAGCACCACTTACTACTCTCTACTTTTTCAAGGCAGAAACTCCAATACTTTTACTCTGATGAAATTGAGAATTTTGAACAATATTCTAGAGATGTTATAGGATAAAAAAAAATACAATAATTTTGAAGCCGTGAAACCCTGGTAACTTCTTCAGAAACTTTGTACTACTTCAAAATCAATGGACGGACATATATGCTTTAGCTAAGCTCAAGTTAAAATTTTAATTTGCCTAATAAAGAGTACTATAGTTATATATAGTTATATAGTATAGTAGCAGCTATAGGCTGCTCCCTCATACGATGCTCCGTCCTTTTCATTGAGGATGCTTCTCTACGTGACGTGTTCTAAACCCAGCGCTCAACACTGGAGGGTGATGATGACGCCTTCTAAAAGAATCATTTCTGGCCATTACCAACTGAATAGCTCAGAGAACTTTCCTGACTTGTGTGAACTTCCACACATGGCTCCAGCCTCATCCAAAGTACTCTCTCAACGAACAAAGACCAAACTCTACAAGTAACTCATCACCCCCATTTTCAGCCATGGACGATGACAACATCTGATGAGTCGACGTTACGAGTTTAGTTATAGAAAGGTTCTACTGAAGATTTATAGTCCTTTGTGCATTGACAACGGCGAATATCGCAGTCCATGGAACGATGAGCTGTTCGAGATATATGACGACATTGACATAGTTCAGCGAATTAAGAGACAAGGGCTACGCTGGTTAGGTCATGTCGACCCCAATGGATGAAAACATTCCAGTTTAGAGAGTACCCGCCGGGGGAAGTAGAGCAAAAGCAAGAGAATCTCCACTTCGTTGGAAAGACCAGGTGGAGAAGGCAACTGGCTACATTTGGAGTCTCCAATTGGCGCAAAATAGTGAAGCGGAAGAACGAAACTTTTCTACTTGACAATATATCTTCACGAAATTCGGCGTAAACTATTCTCTAAAGCAACGGTATACAATATTTATAAATTTGCTAGATCTCTATAGGACCTCTGTAGCATATCACTGCCTTATAAACCTTTTTATTTGTGAAGGTTATTACAAATAGTTTCTTTTATAATTCTTTAAATATAACTCACAAAGTAACTCAATACGAAATTGTCATTTAAATACCGTTCATCATCAGTGCTACTGCAAAATGGCATATCACTACATACATACATAAATATACAAGTACGAGCATCGCATGCCACACTTATCATATATGCCCTTCAACATAATGCGTGGCACTTGTGTCTGTTGCATGACCAGGTGGCAGTTCATAGTTGGAGCGTGGCATTTACGAACCGTGGCTGAAATTTGATATTTCTGCGCTTGTGCAACATACCCACTGACACACGTTTGTGAAAGAGGCCTATTGTGTGTGGCATGTGAGATGGCGCGCCGCCGATGGCAATGTCAGAAAATTAGCGATGGATCAAATTATGTAGAGCATAGCGGCAATAAGACATGTTTATGCTGCAGCCGAGACAAAAACAATATGCAACGACAATAACAAAGGCAACAAATATGAAGGCGATACAGTGCACGCAGTGGCTGCAACGCTGTCACTTAGGCAGATAACAAATGAGCAAACATGATGCAAAATAGTTGAGGCTGCGTGACATACGCGCTGACACATTACAATGACGAGAGCGCTCAAATTTACAAGTGCCAAAAGGCGGCAGTCAGTCAATATGAAGGGCACCTATGTATACAAATGTACTATATGTAAGTATATAAATGAAATAGTTCGCGCATGCCCCAGCAGTACGGCTGAATAGTGGAACACTAGAGAGTTAATGAGTTACTAGTAACCAGCACTGGTTATTCGCCAAACGACCGACAATGCTGTGTACTCACGAATGAAATGAAAGAAGAAATCCAGTGATGCATTATCGTGGTACAAAACAGAGTTGTCGGCCATAATTCCGGTCTCTATTCACGCATAAAGTCAAATAGTATTCCTTGTTGACAGGTTGGTCGGTCGAAAGGAATTGGGAGTCCACCACATCTCGATAATCGAAGAAAACTGTCAACATAACCTTGATTTTTGACCTCCTTTGGCGTGGGTTTTTCGGCTTTGGCTCACCTTTGACACGATATTCGGCAGACTGATCATCTGTTTCCAGATCGCAAGCATATATCCAAGACTTACTGCTAGTAATAACATGCTGTTTGACATCCTGATAGTCAGAAAACATTGTTTCACAGACGTTAACACGACGCTTCGAAAAATTACATTTTGGAACTAATCGTGCTTTCACTTTTCTTAGGCCCAAGTAGAGGTCAAGCTCCCCTAAACGTATTCTCTGGAACACGAACTGAGATATCTTTTGGGATACGCTAGGAATGAAGTGTGAGCAGGGAGGGGCAGAATGATAGAAATGCTACAGCTTCAGGACTGGAAAGCAGATTGTCTGAGCTGAACCAGTCCATCATAGGCGTGTACCATTGCAGCTGCCCCCTAATGCCGATCACCAATAGGCGCAACTGTCCCTGGTGGTCAAAAAACCTCTCAGAATAGCTGAGTCCACATTAGGGGATACCAGGATTCTTCACAGCACGACAAGAGACTGTCCACAGGGTGGAGTTCTATCCCCACTGTCATGGAGCCTTGTCGTAGACGACCTACTACTTTTGTTAACTGACATGAAATCCGCTGTCAAGGATACGAGGAAGATATTGTTATTACAGCTAGAGGCAATTTCGAGGATATTCTCGGCGGCTTAATACAAAGGACTGGCTGAAGGAATATCGCTTTGCCCTGGAACCCATTGCAGGTTTATCGTGAAATAGACGTTAGATCCATTGGGAGATCAAAGCACTCTTTCCCTATCTTCAATGCAACCCAAAACACTTTAGTGATTTTAAAGCCGCTTGGTTATCCATACATGTAAATGTATTCCTTTTGAGAGCACACTCTTTGTTAGAATAGGAAGACTTGCTTTAATCTCCGCTATGAAGACACTGCAGTAGTCTGGCAGACGGTGGACAATTTTGGTATCTAATTTTGTTAAAAAGACTCACAATATTCTAGCTTGGACTCCCTATAGACGCTTATCCCTGCGTCCCTGTCAGTTCGCAAGTTTTACTCCAATTCTTGAAAGTATGACATAATAATCGTATTCCGGATATATTCTGCATTCATTTACATAAAAATATTAAAACCCTAGCTTTTAAATATTGTTATTTTCATACAATTGCCTTTATTTATATTTTTTTACACCTTTAACTTAAGTTAACCTTACCTTATGGAATTGCTTTGCCGTGCTACTCCTTAGCCGGCTCTGACTCCTCTATCATTGGTTTCGTTTCTGAAAAAATAAAAATTAATCCCTTTATGGTATTTATTTGTATTAAATAAAAATTTCTCTTCTCTCCTTTTAAAGTCTGGTTTAGAATATGCCATATCTGTCACGTTTTCCGTATATCGCCTTGATAAAGAATTTCTTTACCATCAATAAACATAAAAATCGCAATCAAATTAATGTTGTCAATTAAAGTGAATTTTTTACATTTCACCAAATAAAACCGCCACTCAAATCAGCAGCTTATCTTTTGTTTAAAATACAGCGTAAATAAAACAACAAAATACCACTTTCAAAGAACACAGACACACCCACAATTCTTCCGTTTTCTGGCAAGCGGCGATGCCGACTTTGAAATTGAACTGTGGAACAAGAAAAAAATATACAAAAAAAAATTTAAAAAGTAGAACCAACGTGATTGTAAGCAGCAGCAGTGGAATGACAACAGTTTGTTCAATATTTTTGCGGGCATCACAGCGCCTTTTTGTCTTTCACGGCTGTCAACGAGTCATGCTCGCTCGCTGTTTTTGTAGCTCCCCATGGGGATGTATTTATGATAGTGCTCGCACAAGTTGTTAAAAAATTAAGATTATCGCTGTGAAATGAGCAAAACGCTACAAATTTTGACAGAACACATCACGCTGAAGTGGCGGCGCTACCCTTTTCTGCGAAAAAATATATTTTTTAAGTCATGCGTGACGCGGCGAAGACAGTGTTACAGTGCGTGCAAATGTTGTACATTTATTTGTTGTAAATATTTCTTTAATTTTTAATATGGTATTGCAAAATTGTCCATGGTATCAACTTTTATATGAAAGTTTAAAAAAAAAAGAAAAAAAGAAAACAATTTTATCAAACCCCCCCACGAAAAAATATGGGATTTAAAAAAAATACATTCAATTTGAGAAGAGTTCATTTCATTTAAAATGAGAAAACTTCGAATAGAAAAGCTGGAACCCTTCATAAATAAAAAGTTTGCATACAAGAACTGGACTTTGATCGGTCAGTTCGTATGGCAGCTATACTCATAAGCTATGATAGGTTAGGATAGATGGCTGATCAAAGATCGCTCATGGACTCTTATATGTAGTCCTTTGTGAAGCCATAACCTGAACCTTAGTAGCCAATACAAATTTGCACAATTTCCGTTTCCATTTAATTTCCATTGCCGCAGTGCGATATCTAAAAGTATGCGCTCCCAAGTGTTTAAGTCTTGACTTCCCAAGCGTGGGACAGTCAAGAAAAAAGTGTTCAGTTGTTTCCGCCTCATCTTCTTCCATACACAATCCATACAGCTTCCGCAGATGGTGTCTGGGAGGACTCCCAACCTTATTGCGTGGACGCCAATAGATCAATGGCCTGTTAAAAGCCGCACAACAAGGGAGAGGCTACTTTTACTGAGGGATCTAGTGATCTCGATCTCTTGCGATCGATCTTGGGCCATTTGGGTCTTTTGCGATAGCGTATGAACCGATGGTGGCCAAGCGCTAGCCAAGTTTCCGCGAAGCCCAACTATCTAGTAGTAGAACAGAAGAGGATACGGGAGCATCGACTTGCTCCCATTCTACTGATGGCCGTTCTAGGGTATCTTTTCTTGCCAGCTCATCAGCTTTGCAATTTCTGCGATTCCGCTCTGGTCTGGCACCCAGACCAGTATTATCACAAAGACACTCGATGCTACTGATAACGAGGTTAGGCACTCCTTGACCAACCCTGAATACACTGCTAATGAGTTCAAGGCTAGTATCGCCGCTCTGCCTCCACGTTTATGGGAGGAACTATTCATAATATATTATTATACTACCATGGGATGTCTGCACTTCTAATAATATTCCCTTTCATGACCATATTTGTCAACTGTCATACATATTGAATGATTCTGAATGAGGTCTTTAATATTTAATTAATTGCTAAAAATTCCTTTTGCATTTAAAGCATTCCTGGCAATCGTCGCATTCTCCCTTTCTGCTACTTTTTTCAAGAATTTTTTTGTTACATTACTTTCCACAGGCTTCAGACATAAAAACATTTTCGCAATATTGCCTGGTTTGCCATTATTTTATTGGATCCAGCTGCTGAAATATTCCATTAAATTGAATTTAATGCAACCTGACTGCAATTATTCTTGACTTTCAGTCATTTTCCATACAACAATATTGTTTGGATCACATTTCT
Source organism: Bactrocera dorsalis (assembly GCF_023373825.1). Classification (NCBI taxonomy): domain Eukaryota; kingdom Metazoa; phylum Arthropoda; class Insecta; order Diptera; family Tephritidae; genus Bactrocera; species Bactrocera dorsalis. The sequence continues at coordinate 88,189,838 of NC_064303.1, forward strand.
TATTGCATGCTATAGCCATACATAAATACATAAGTTCGTACGTACAGACGTAGCCCTTTAAGCTGCCGCAGTGTGCGGCGTAAGTTTACAATTCTCCCATCGCTTGGCGGCAGCACGTTGCAGATCATTCAATTCTAATTAACGAGCATTCGCTCATTCCCGACAATTCGCAATATGCGCTCATTGGAAGCAAACACAACACTACTCTTTACCTACTCTACCCTACCATACCCTTTACTACACACCTAGTTACATACATATGTATGTATGACTTTATCTTTAGTTTTGCCCTTAGCCGGTGTTGCAAGTAGAATTTAGCGACATCGTTGGTGTTACCAATAGTGACGGGCATTATTGTGTTAGTTTTATTGTTGTACTCTTCGCCAATTTCTCAATGCGTGCATTTGATATCCGATTTCTTCTACTGTGGTGCAGTCTGTAGCGTCGTCGGTTGCAATTCCCAGTTGCTGGCTCCCTTTGCCAGGTTTTTGCTGTTGTTGGCACAACTACTGCACCACTGCTGGTATTCACATCGCTTGCGCTCATGCTATCTCCCCTAATGGCCCATCAGTTATGTACGTAGTTGACTTATAGTGATGGCTTGCAACATGCAACATATGCTACTCGCATTCTTGTCACTGCTAAACTGGACCGTCTGGTTGTAGTTTATGGCTTCATTCTAATATTTTCTTTTTTTACAAACATTTTGTAGTCACACCCCCAGTGCGTTGTTTGAAACATTAACTGTAATTTATCAGCGAAAATTTTATAAATTTAGGTACTTGATTACCAAATTCAAATCAGACCAGTGTTGAGCTTTTGCAAGATTAAGTTTGAAACATTTCGGCAGTCTTACATTCGGTGAGCCAGAAGACATAGCCGAAACTGGCAGTAGCCGTCTCAATAAATCTTTGATAGGCTCAAAGTGCTTTGCCAATCTAAAAGGTCTTAAGATCTGCGATGTAGGAGTTGTAGGTACCACAACGGACCGGCGTTCTAAGCTGTCCAAGTAAGAATCCTGTTAGGATCGACCTCATAACCTGGCCTAAGCTTCATCAATTCAAATCAAAAATGTATTTAGTATCGACAAGAAGTGGCTATATGCCTATTGCCTCAAGCCCTTATCTTATCAGACCAGAAAGCACTACTCCTATTATATATTTTCTACTCACAGACTTATTATCTAAGCAACTGACAGCGAAGTCAGCTCTTAGTAGCAGTGGTTTCGTATTTGGCCTCCTAAAGGGTGCATAGTCAGACATCCACTGTTCCTAACCAGGTATACTACATATAACGATGAGAATATCTATCGATTTGATACTACTGGAGGCTATCAATCAAAACATTTGTCGAACATTTTCTGCTTTTAAGTTTGGCTTGAGTTATTAGATATAGGGTCTATGTACCTCATAGCTCTTTACTTTTAACTAATTGCGCTGATTGTCATTGTATCCTACGTAATAATAAGTATTACGCCGATGATCAATATAAAATTCTTCACTGAACTAAATTGTTCTCATCTTTATATTAGCTTTTATTCAAAGTCTTCATGATCATCATTATCAAACCATTCAAATGTAAATATGCATTTATATGCACTGGATTCGTGAGGACAGTTAGAGTCACTTATTTATTGCAATTCAATCATCTGCGTAACTCGTTATTTGCTGCCACCCAGTAACATTGTAATCACCCAGTCAACAACTAGGTTTGAACTGAGCTTAAAGTAGAGATCGGTATTGAAATATATATTTGTGCAGGCATACTTCATGCAACACGACTTTGCGTCAGTTTCTACGATACCGATATAGCGATAAGAATTTTGTTGCTTCTACCTAATTTCGAACATTAATTTTTAAATGTTAGTTTAAGTTAGTCTGGTATCTTAATGATCCACGTATAGACCAGTTTTGATCCTTTGTAAGACCTAAAAATAGTGGCGTTATGAAGCCCATGAATTTCAATAGACTCTGTGGTCGCACTAATGAAACTTCTTGCAGACCCTCAGACTTTCTCAAACTCAAAAGGCCAATGCGTGGACATCGTTTTGACACTATTGAGGACATAAAAGCCAAATAGAAAAAGATTCTGAAGCCTATATCCTGAAAAATGCCTATAGAAGCGATTTTGTGAACTCCATTTTTGTTGTACATTGGATATGCACCAGTCTTTTATTTACCATAATCTACCATCTCGCTACTTTAGCAAAGCATTAACTGTCATAAGTTGCTGGTGCTAAATTGTGCCATATTTGCCCCGCTCTGCGTCGCCTGCCCGCAAGAGTTTCGATTGCATAGCTGCTGGCGCCAAAAGCTTTTGAGCCGTTGACTGCACATTTAAATATTTACGCTGCACCGAACTCGCCGCACAGCTGTTCTCTTGATATTTAAGCCGTTAGCGTTGTTGTTTATTGAGATTTAGTGTACTTGGTGTAAATGTAAGGTAGTGAAAGGAAACGTATGTTCGATTGCAAAGTGACTCTTCCTAAACTATGGAATATATTTTACTTTTTTATTCCTCCAGATAAACTCCTTTCGAGATTAATATTATAATTATAATTATTATCGTATTGTCATCAAATTTTAACGGACACTAAGTAGTTGTCAAATTTGTATGGAGGAGCGTGTGATGAAAACCCCATTATCCAGCTTTTGCAAGACTGAGTTTGAAACATCTCGGCAGTCTTATCTTCTGCGAACCAAAAGACATATGTAGACGAAACTGACATTAGCCGTTTCAATAAATTTGTGAAAGGCTGAAAGTGTTTTGTCGAGTTGTCTTATGATCTTTGATGCAAGAGTTTTAGGTATCACTGCGGACCGGCGTTTCAAGCTGTTCAAGTGGGAACCCTGTTAGGATCGACCTCTTAACTAAACCTAAACTTCTCTCTCTCTCCACTTGCTTCAGCGCGTTGGTAAGACCCGGTCGCTTGCGTCAGCCCTTTCGACAGTTGCAGAGCGCGAGAGAACGCTTTGTTAATTATCGAATAACTCGAAATATATTTGTCGGATTTACTGGAAATTTCCAGAGAATATTTCTAAGATATTATACTTAAAGACAATACAAAAAAAAAATTTTCTTTAATGCTGACTAGTAACCCCTTACCCTTTACAGTTTCTTTTCCATGGGTATGGAAAGTAAACAAGTGTCCACGAAGGAAGCTGGTGGCATTTGGCCACCAATGACTACACAAATATTTACATAATTTGCATGCAGCTGTTTTGGTCTCTTTGCGCTGACAGTGGTGTGAGCACTTAAGCGAGTTAATAAATTATTGACGTTAAGCATCTAGTAAATGCAGCCGTTTTTTTGTTGAGCTAAACTGCCATATTTAAAGCTGTGTTATGGTTTTAGTAATTTACTATTTTTTCTGCACCGTTGCATACAATCTTTTACGCTTTTACATATGTAACGTGAAATTCGCTCTTATTTTCTGCATTACTTGGATATTTACAAGATCTTTATAGCTAGCAGTGTACCATATATGTAGGTATGTATGTGTAGTAGTATATTCCATTGAAATCCGACCTGAATGTGCAGCATGCGCGACGAGCTCGAAGCGATTGATATGGAGCTCTAAGTGTGGTTGCAGCGCCTCTTTCCTCTTAAGAGTGCGGCTTCGTGCGTTTCGTTCAGCATCAACACTCGTTAGAAGGTGCCACGTCAGCGCTGCTATGTTGCACTGGAAACAAACAAATAAATTCTATTTAACCGTAATGTACGCCACTTTTCCGACGTTACCCTTTACCCAGCTGCATCTTCAGCCAACATGATTCCCATAATGCCGGTTTATTTGCTGAAAATATCAATTTGAACGTAAATCGAGCTTAAATCTAATGGAGCTTCCTGCTCTAAACCGCTACTTTGACTGTATTATTTACACACAAAGAGAAACCGAAATCACACCGCCTGCACGAATAAGTGAAGTCAACTAAAAACCTCATAAGTTTTAGCTTATATCTATTTTGGGCTTGCAAAGTCGCCGGCGTTCGTCAGCTTGGTCAAATTGTCTGTTTGTTGGCAAACTTGCTTAACTGTTGACCAATGTGCCATCAAATGTCCAATGACCACTTTAAAATGTCCATACATAACTGTAGTTATTGGCTAAGAAAGTGCTGCGAACTGAAGGCAGACGTTCCCAAGCTGTGTGTAAATGCCAAATATGGTCAAAATGATCAAACCAAATATCACATAAAGTGAATAAAAGAATTGCCTTACATGTTCTCAGCTGCAGTAATGGGCTCAATATTGATTACGGCGACACTGAGAGAAAGTAGTGTTCAAGACGTTGGAAATTTGTTTTATTTTTAACTGAAATATTGATAAGTTTTGGGCATATTAAAGACTTGGTAATTCATTTCAAGGCAATGAAGATTAGAGGAGGAGGAAGAGTTTCGGTAAAAACTTGCGTATACATTCACTGTCATTCTTTTCACAATACAATTTCCAGCCAAAAATTCCTACCATATGCCCTTTTACATGATCTTGAACCCATAATAGATCTTCTATATCAAGGTCTATGATGATTTTTTTTAAAACAGTCTAATGAATCATGTGTGGTTACACTATAGATTTTCATAATTCACGTATTTGGAGTACATTTTTGTAATATGGATACCACCGTCTTGTCCACCACTTGTGGTAAATATATAACAGATGATCCAAAGTACCAAAGGCGCCTTTTTCAATATGCATTTTTGAGATATCATACATGAGTCCTGTCAAGCTGTTCATTATTAGATAATATTTGGCCGAATAGACTACGTTCCAGCATGCAGTCAGACTGATGTACACGAAGGTCGGACTGACGTATAGTACGACTTGGCGCATTTTACACCGAGATCGAAAATTGAAAGCGTACAAAATACTGCTTAAGACCTTCCCAAGCGAAATCGCCTCGCTCTATGGGATCTTCAAAAGTTCCAAGAAGATCCGACGTTTATGATCTAAATTTTGTTCAACGATGAGGCCCATTTCTGGTTCAATGGGTATGTAAGCAAGCAAGATTGCCGTACTTGAGACGAAGAGCAACCTAAAAAGATTCAAGAGCTGCCATTTCATACAAAAAAATAACGGTTTGCTGTGGTTTGTGGGCCAGAGGAATCGTCGGTCCATATTTCTTCATAAATGATGCCGGTGAGAACGTTACCGTCAATGAACCGTTATCGCGCCATGATAACCGACAATTTGATGCCAGAAATTGAAGCTCGGGATCTCAGCGATATTGGGTTACAACTAGACAGCGCCACTTCCCACATATCGTATCAATTAATGGTTTTATTGGTCGGTGGTGGATTGGTCGCCAAGATCGTGTGATATCACACCTTTAGACTTTCTCCTATGGGAATATGTAAAGTCTAAAGTCTATGCGGAGAATCCCGCTTCAATTCAGGCCTTGAAGCAAAACCTGACGCGTGTCATTCGCCAGTTACTAATCGAAATGCTCGAACGAGTCATCGAAAATTGGACTCAACAGATGGACCATCTGAGACGTAGCCGCGGCCAACATTTGAAAGAGATAATCTTCAAAAAATAAATGCCAAAGAATGTCTTTCTGAATAATAATAAACATTCCCCATTAAATTTGAAATTTCTTTACTTTTTCTTCAAAAAAATAAGGAACCTCGAAATGGATCACCCTTTAGCATCCGTAAACAGCACTTCACTTCGTCATTCATGTTGAGTCAGACTATAAACCTGGTTGACTTTAAAGGCAAAGTGTCAACAAAGAAGCAAACTAAAGCGGACGGCATAATCCTAATTTATGCGCAAATAATGATGAGCACGACAATATGACTTGTTGCAACCGCAAGCAGACCGGCACCACCGGTGCAATAACAAATAAAAATCCATTTTGCGGAGCGAAAATGACGTGAAGGGTGAGGTAGCAGGGAAAACCACAAATAAAACCTTTAGTAAGGAAGGAGTATATGTAGTATATTGGAACGTTTGGAATTCACATGAGAACATGTAAGCGATAGGAAGTGTTTGGTTGTATAGAAGAAGCTTGTTGCCTTAGTGTCCGAATTGCGACTTTTACATCGATGGTGATTATTTGGATTATGATGGGCTTTATTGCAAAACATTATATTTTGTAAATATATGGATAATATATAAGAAAAATCGTAGCTCGGTCGGTTCCCTAGTGCCTCTTATTGGAAACTATTTGCTTGCCTTTATATGCATTCTTTCTCTAATGGAAATTATGCGTAAATCAAAAGTCACGCGACTGCGAGCAGCAATATCCTCATGATCCTTAATGCGTCACTTTGTCATGTGAATGGTTATTGTTTCGGGTAGACTTTTGTGCCACCTTTCTGCTGCCTTTGGGTGCACTAAGCCATTCTACGCTGGATACCCGACAAAGTGATCAATAACAATTGAGTTGCCGATTGGGGGTAGTTAAAGTCGCATTTGGATATCTTTGCTTCTTTAGAAAGTGCTTCTTTGCACATACTTAACCATCAAATGGCTTACACTTATTGAAGTAAGAGCACACGTCGCCGATTATTTATCACTTTCGGCTGCAGCGTCGTGTTCGTCGTGTAATCTCCAAGTGGGTGGCGCACATAATTTAATTAAATATTGAAATTACTCTAACGCAAGCATTATCTGATAATGGACACGTGCATTGTAAAGGGGAATCCATTGAGCAGTTTACTTCGGCTTTGATGGGCGCTTTGTTGTGAGCTCTGTTGTCACTCAAAACTTTAAAAGTATTTTTTGAGATACCGTGTTTTTAAAGTCGTGGTCAAGATATCGCGAAAGCGATTGAATATTTTTTGGCAAAATCCGTTAATTTTATTCAACATAGTTCCTTTCAAGGTTGATACACTGATTACAGCGACCCTCCAACTTTTCGATACTACTTTTGTGATACGATTTGTCCTTTACTTCAAAATAGGGCTCAGTTTCGACGACCAACTCTTCATTCAACGAAAATTTCTTCTCACTTAGGATTCTTTTAAGATCTTAGAACAGAAAATAGTCACTCGGAGTCAGATCTGGAGAATATAGTGGATGTGAAAGCAATTCAAAGCCAAATTTATGAATTTTCCCGTTGTTTTCATTGATTTCTGACACCTGGTGATGTTTTCCTTTCTGTTTGTTCAAATGCGGCCGTTTTTCGGCGTTTTGGTTCTTTAAATTATCCAATAACACTTTATAATAGTCGCTGGTGATGGCTCTTTCTTTTTCAAGGTAGTCAATAAATTATAAATTATTCTATGCGTAACCCAAAATACAGATGTCCCGGGTTTATCCACGCTTTGGAGCGGGTTCATCATGTGCATTCCACTCAGATGACGATCGATTTGACTTCGGAGTGAAATAATTGTCACATATCGATGTAAAAACTGTGGTTTATTCCGCCTGAACATCTCCAAACATTGTTCCGAATCATTAACTCGTCCTTGTTTATGGTCAAATTTGAGCTCACGCGGTGACCAGTTTGCACAGAGCTATTTGATACCCAAATATTCGTGAACGATATGATGTATACGTTCAGTTGATATCTTAAGAATGCCTGTTATCTCGAACAACTTCACTTTATTGGCACCCGAAATTATGTTGTAGTCTTTTATAATTTATTCGTCGGTAACAACCTCTTTTGGGCGTCCACTGCCCCCGTATTCGGTGCTCATTTCTTAGCATACCAACCCTTAATGGTTAATTTTCCTGACTCAGTGTCCGGAAACGGATTATTATTTGACGCAACAGTACAATCTCCCAAGAAATTGTTTAGATCGGAGCACTATAGCATATAGCTCCCATACAAACTGGCCGATCAAAATCAAGTTCTTGTATCGAAACTTTTGTATATGTGTAGATTATTAAAGCCTCGCTGCAACCGAAGTTAACATTTCTTCTTGTTTCACATTAAAATGAAGACTACAACAAGAATACCAAAGAAGAATATGAATATTTGTGTAACCTAAATTTTAAATCACTCTTTATCGCAGTCATTAAGCGCTGTGTAGAGTGCAATATAAATGCAATTTGTCATACAAAAATATTTACACTTTCAAGCCAGCCGATCATCGCCTTCGCGCAGGCATTTAGAGCTGATGGTGTCTCACATTTGGTGTCTTTCCTTTTATGTCTTTCATTTAAGAAATTTATTTTTAGTCTTTATAGCTACATAATGGCTTGCGGCGGACGTTGTGTTTATTATTTTTGCCACCCGCTCACTCACTCGTTTAGTTATTTGTTTATGTCATTGCAAGATGCCATTTGTCGTGCGGCGGCCAGCCTTATTGAAATTGGGTTGAGTTTATTTTGTTAGACACTCGGTCATGATGCAACTGCTTTCCTGACCAGCATGTGCTCTGACTTTCTGCTGACTTTCAACACTAACTGCAACTTGAACTTAGCCCATTTACCGCAATCCAATTGTGAAATTTGGCAACCCATTTCGAGTGCTTTACACACTTACTTGAAGAACTGTTGCATTTTGCGGTGTTGCTGTAAAGCTTTACATCATCTGCCCAGCTGTGTTCATCCTACTTCCCAGTTAGCTGTCTGCTCCATAAGTTTGTCTGCTTTCCCTATTATACTCGTACGTTTTCGTTTAAAATTCCATTATCCATTTCCTTATTTGTTTTCTCTGCGCTGATTGCCGTCTACGGTCTTGGTCTCTTCTTCGTTTGCTGTAGTGTCATGCCATAAATCAACGATAATTCATTTAAATTCATATGTCGTCATATTGTAAGACTCACTCTGTCATATGTCATACCATTTTATATAAAATATAGTTTTGCGAGTATGTCTGTATGACATAAAATATAGAGTATATCTTAAGATTGTATGTGGTTCATATTGCTCGCTGAAGCGCTTCGAATTACATTTTCTCCTGGTTTTCACCTCAAAATTTACTACAAACCACGTACTTTGCTTTTGGTTTTGTTGTTAGTTAAATTTTTTTTTGTTAGCTTTTGCCTAGAAATGTAGTCAGTTGGACTTGAGATGGATATAGTCACTTTCTTCGTATGAATATTTGCTGTTGAAGCAATTCAGAGATTGAGCTTACAGTCTTCTGGTTGACAAATTATCTGATTGATGAAATACATAGGTTCTGTTGAATACTAAATTGCTGAAGGCATGGGTCCTTGCCTTACGTGTTTTGTAAACAAGTTATATTTGAATTCAATCGTCCCTTGATACCATTTTTGTAGGACGATTTGTACTTTGCTTCTAAATATGCCACAGTTTCGGCGATCACCTCTTCATTCGACGAAAATTTTTTCTCAGCGAGCATTTTTTTGAGATCTTGGAACAGGAAATAGTTACTGAAGGCCAGATCAGGAGGACAACGTTGGTTGTGGAAACAATTCCAAGTCCAATTCATGAATTTTTGCCATCGTTTTTAAGGACTTATGAAACGATGCATTGTTTTGGTGAAACAACGCCTTCATTGTTTTTCAAATTCAACCCTTTTTGGGGATTTCGTCCTTTAAATTATCCAATAACGCTATGTAATAGTCGCTGTCCTTCCTTTTTCAAGGTAGTGAATAAAAATTATACCATAAGCATCCCAAAAAGCAGACCCCAAACCTTCCCCCTTGGTTTTTTTCCACGCTTTGGAGCAAGTTCATCGTGTGCTTTCCACTCGGACGACTGTCAGTTGGACTTCGGAGTGAAATGATAGAGACATGTTTCAGCCATTGTCACATATCGTCTCAAAAACTGGGGTTTATTACGCTTAAACATCTCCAAACACTGCTCCGAATCATCAACTCGTCGTTGTTTTGAGTCAAAAGTGAGCTCGTATGGCACCCACATTGCAGGTTTCTCATACCCAAGTATTCGTCCGATATCTCGAACAACTTCACTTTACAATCATCCGACATTATTTTGTGGAGTTTTTGTTATTTTCGTCTGTAACGGTACTCATTTTATTCTGTCTAAACTCAGCAGACCAATCCTTGATGGTTGATTGTCCTGAGGCAGTGTCTGGAAATTCGTCGTTAAACTAAGTTCTAGCTTCAGCTGTATTTTTTTTCTTTCAAAAAGCAATATGATGTTAGGGCTAACTAAAAATAATATGGTTTTAATATTAGCAGCGCCATCTATATATCAGGCAGGATAATTTTCAATTGACCTGCACATGTACATAGTTGGCCTCAAGAGACTTCGTCTTCATTTCATAAAAATAATGTATAACAAGCTTAATATTTGCATTAAAAAATTCAATAACTGAAAGTTTATAGTAAATCGGCAATTGTTTGAAATACATATGGTAGTCGTTATTTCACATCCACAAGGAAAGCAGGTCATTTGTTCACATTTCCCATAAGTTGCCTCACTTATTTGATAACAAAAAAGAAAACTTGCAAGTGAATATGAAGCTCGTAGCTATTTACAGTTTTATGACAAAAGCCATTACTCACCCACTCACACACACACCCACATTTTCAACATTTACATTAATATGTATAATCATATCGGTGTCCTAGTTAGTGCCGTTGCGATTCACATATTTTTCGGCGATTTATGACTATAATAATCCACACAGGCAAACATACGGCTGTTGAAATATTGCACATCTTTATGTGCGGCTTGTGATTAACGAGGCTGCCGAATGCACCGTGTGACCCTTGTAACACATCAATGACCAACAGGTTGTTTGACAAAATGTGAATAGTTTCTTACACTCACATACACATACATACCTATCACTTTATGTGGTCACGTTCCATATGGCAATGCAATATGGTTATATAATAAAAGTTCGGTCGAACTAATGTTTAAGTTTCATTAGCCAAGTGTAGTGAGTAATCACGCTTTTTTAAAATCGACTAGTTGTAAAGTGCTTTAGAACTAGTATCTGCGGCAAACCCAGGTAATCAGCTGATTGCCTCGTTTTTCACACACGCTATTGTTATTTTTTTAATGCTACTTGGATATTCCGGAGATGTCAGTTGGCACATTTTGGTAACAATATATGAAGTATACTAGTCGCTAAACTAGTTAAAAACGGACTAGTTCAATTTATATACTCAGGAGATTTTGATTTATACTTTTATCGCGTCTGTTGCTACATTTTGAGTTATGAAATGTACTAGTATCATAACTAGTTTAAAACGGACTTGTTAAATTTATATAGTTAGTAGGTTTTTATTTAGATTTAGTTCATGTCAATTGTCATATTTTTGTTTATGATATATACTAGTCCCTTTACTAGTTCAAAACAGACCAGTTCTAATTATATGCTAAACTAATTTTTTATTTGTATTTTGTTCATGTCAGTTATCACATTTTGTTAATAATGGATGAAAGGTACCGGTATCTTACTAGTTCAAAAGAGACTAGTTCTATTAATATACTCAGGAGGGTTTTATATCACATATTGTTCAAAAATTAGTCATCGATGTAATTATGGGTTCCTTTTGAGCTAACTTTCCAGTTTCCAAAAAATGTTAATTACTTTTCAGACTAGTTAAATTGCAAACAGAAACTTGTAGTGGAAGTGCTATTTTTCTGACTACTTCGACACTGTCTCAGATACATATGTATGTTACATAGGTATGTGTGTCGTACATACTTATGTACTCGTATGCAGGTGAATATAAAATAACTCCATAAAAGGCCGAACATGAAAATTGATTAGAAACTAGCAATTTATGATTTTTGTTAGTTATTATAAAATATGTTCAAAATTTGGTTGTCAACATTTTCTGAGTTTCTTCAACTTTGAACCTTTGCCAAATGTGGTTAGGTGTTACTAAATCCATGTACACAAACAGATATATATGGTACATACATACGTAGCTTTAAAAGGCATAAAAAGTAATAATTTAATACGCTGAGCATGAAATTTTTAAACAACTGCAGAAAACAATATTGATATGATTACTCACCAACAAAAAATAATTAAAAACGTTAAATGTGGCAGCACCAAAGCTATAGAACCCCACATAAAAGGACATAAATAGATATTTATCTTGATTCTGACCGATCGGTTTTATGGCAGCTGGATTACTATGAGCAAAAAATAGTAAAACATTGTTCATAATTTCAAATTTCGAAATTTATTCTTTCAAAATCGTTCTCCTCAATCCCAATTGCCGCGAATACTCTTGTGCAACCGTTTTTTTTTCAATCCTCGAAACAGTTGTTAAAGTCAATTTCCGGAATAGCCTTCAATGCGCGTAGCGATTCACGTTTAATGTCTTCAATTGACTCAAAACGGTTTCCCCGGAGCGGTCGTTTGAGTTTGCTGAATAGCCAGAAGTCACACGGAGCTAAATCAGGTGAACACAGTGGTTGCGACAAGATATTCGTTGACACTGTGGCGAAAAACTCACGAAGAATAAATGAAGTATGCGTCGAAGCATTATCGTGGTGCAAAACCCAAGAGTTGTCGGCCCATAATTCCGTTCTCTTTTTACGAATAGCTTAGTGCAAACGACGCATAACACTACAATAGTATTATTTGTTTGACAGTTTGACCAGTTGGAAGGAATTCGGAGGGCACCACACTTCGATAATCGGAACTGTAGACATAACTTTGATTTTTGACCTACTTTGACGTGGTTTTATCTGCTTCATCTCATCTTTACCGCAATTTCTGCCTACTGATAGTCTGTTTCCAGGTCGTAAGCATAGATCCAAGATTCATCGCCAGTAATAATATGTTTTATGGCATCATGGTGTTCGGAAAGCATTGTTTCACAGACATTAACGCGACGCTATTTTTTTTTTAAATTTCGTGATTTTGGAACCAATCGTGCTTTCACTTTTCTTAGACCCAAATGATCTTTAAAAATTATTTTTACTGATTCTTCCGATATTCCAACGATGCCGGTAAGATCTGAGACTGTCAATCGTTAATTCAAGTTGTTTATTTTATTGACGTGTTAATCATCAATAATCAGTTGATGTTGATGGCCGCCCTGGACGTAATTCGTCGTCAACTCGTTGTAGACCCTCTTTGAATAATTTACAAACAATTGTTATCGAAAGCATTTCCTCCTTTCGCTGTATCTTA